>NC_051182.1:118306009-118594024 GCF_013339695.2 Rhipicephalus sanguineus | reverse complement strand
TTTTTTTTTTTTTTTCAGTCAAGAAACTCGCAAGCAGACGCTGCCTGCGTCGGGGTTGTCTCTCGCGGGCGAGGGTGCGTTCTCGTTCCTTGCAGGGTAATTCAACGTTCATTGCAGAAAGAGCGTTTCCATAGTCAACGCCCGCTGTTCGCTCTCTCTCGCCACAGGGCGAGCGCTGAGGCGGTGGCGCCCTCTTTTGCGCTCAAGCAAATTGACCGCAAATATCAAAAGAACTACAGGACTTATTTTTAAGACACCTAGAGTCAGTGAACCTTGCTGACAGACGTGACTCAGCAATTTATAGCAGCGAAGACAGTTCACGGCGTATGGCGCTCAGAGAATATTTATACTTGCTCTGACGTCCACCGTTATTTTTAGGAGGCAACCCAACTACAATGGTTTGCTGAGAAAGTGAACCGCACTTAATTAGCGTTGCCTTCTAAATGGCGAAAAGGGGAATCCAAGACAAGATAGAGCGAATTTATTAGAAGGCAGAGAGGTCGGCCTGAGCTTGAGCGCTCTAGCCTGCTACTCTGCACAGGGGAAAAGGGGAAGGGGGAAAAAGAGTAATGAAGATGATGACGGGGACAGAGAAGAGGTAATGCGCATGTACAATAACCACGTACCACAGTGGTCTTCTTAAAGTCTATTGTCAAGTCCTGTACTCTTGAGAAAATCTATAAATGCTCTTGTAGCAGTCGTTGATGCTGTCTGGTCGGACATTGCGGACAATAGATTAGTCTCACTTAGAGTGTTCACACCGATGCCGGTTGCCAGCGTCTTCCGTTCGGACACGTACAGAGGGCAGTCGCACAATATATGGGCTAAAGTTTCATCTGCTTGGCAGCGCTCACAGTTCGGGCTGTCCGCACGGCCGATAAGGTGCGCGTAGCGTCGAGTGAAGGCGACGCCTAGTCGAATCCGGTGCAGCAGACTGGCGAGGCGTCGCTTTATTTTAGCCGGGAGTTGAAAGGTCATGTGAGGGTCCGTTTCCCGCAGACGCCAATGCCGATGGTCTGGGTTAGACCAGCAAGTTGTCGTGAACTCTCGCATAAGCGATCTTAACAAAGAGTCCACGTCACTTCGCGAATACGAAATTTTTACGAGAACGACGCTGTTATCCGCAGTGGCTTTTGCTGTAGCATCAGCTAGCACGTTGCATGCCAAGCCACAGTGTCCACGTACCCATTGGAAGATGACAGAGCGACCTTTCCGTTGCGTGATATCGAATGCCTGTATGACTTCGGAATCCAATACGTAATATTGTCCTTTTCTTGAGCATGAATGAAGGGCTTATACCGGTATAGTATATATACGTGCAAAAGAAAAGCCCCCGGGAAAAGCACCAATCAGCGCTGATCATGTTCTTGTTTTGTTTTTGTTTCGTCTGCTTCTTTTTCCTTATAAAAGTACGGAGTAACGCGTATGGTAAATGGCTTTGCTCACCAAAGCACGGCAGGTGGAGGGCTTGTTAGCAAAGGTTGGTGAACTCAGCAACCCGAAAGTTCTCATCGCAAGACAATAGGAACTGCTACGATAGCGACCCCTATTCGATGCTTTGGCGAGCTTTGTAGAAGATGTTTTGGTGAAGCTCTCCGTAGAGTTAATGCTAATGACAGCGCGAAAACCACGCGAACAGACATTGATAGACTAAACGTTCAGGTATATTAGAGGAGTCGACAGCATCACTGCGAGTTCAAGAGAAAAAATTACACCACCTCCCGCTAAAGGGGGCCATGAGGCGATGCGAAGCCGGAGCACTTGCACGATCGCGTTCCGTTGGCGTTCGTTGGGGATGCTACCGACCTCGCGTCGTGGAACGCGAAGAGGGACGTAGCGTCGTATCTTCCATCTAGCCTGGCCGTTAATTCTCACAGGGCGAGCGGGGAACGCGGTCGACAGGCGGGCGAGAGGGGGGCAGCGTAGGAGAGGAGAGAGAAGGGGAGGGGACGCGCATGCGCTCGAGCTCATCGCGGCGTTGCGCAGGAGAGAATTTCAGCATGTCTAGCCCGCGTTTCAGGGGCAGAGTGGAAAGGGGGAGGAGAGAGGGGTATGGGAGTAGGGAAAGTGGAGAGGGGAAGGGGCGATGGAAAGTGGAGAGGAGGTGTGTGGAGAGGGTATGCGCATGCGCAGTAAGGGTGGTCACGCCGCACACCACCACCACCGGATTGAGCTCGGCCTTAAGATACTTCGCATGTAAAAAAAGACGATAGACGACATTAGCGAGAAAACAGTGAGGGTGTTTACAAGGTCGTGTGAGTAGGTACAGCATTCCAAGTGGTAATCTTAAGATCTTTGGCATGATCGAAGTTATGATGACAATCTTCTAATAAGATATGCCACAGGGCAATAGAAATGCAGTCGCGTACTGCAAGGCCTTCTGTACACTGCGTGTTACAATAATAACTTGCTAATCCTGGCGAGAGGGGGTTGATTGACGAAGTACGGTGGTAATTAGGTAGCGCTGGACGATGCCTCTGTCCCAATGTGGGACTGTATATTGAACTAGTATAACCACGATGAAGACAAAATGATTGTCGGCATTGTAGTCGCACTGATAGTGGTTATCATGACGAGAAGTTGCGGAACCTTTTTTTTTTCAAATCGAGGGCTTACTTGTTTTTTGCTGACATAATGCAGGCGCTCTTTGCTGCCTTGAGGTGTATTTACAGACAATCACTCCATCCATTGTAAGGTATGAAGAGAACTTTACTCAAGACAACCTTATTAAAGTCTGAAGAGAACCGATATATTCATAATAAGGTACGAGAACAAACTTATTAAAGGCAACCTTATTAATAAGGTATATAGACAACGACTGCGTTCATAAGAAGGTAACGGCTATAGATATGAATAGACTTTGTTCACAATGGGCGCAACTTGCGCATGAGTGTGCGCAGGCTCCTGAACATTCGAGTGAGTAGAAAACTCTCGCCAGTGAAGTTTCCATTTCGTTTCTTTGTTCATACTATTTAAACGTTTGTTTTCCTGAATGGCACCCTCACTTTATTCATTAAACTTGTTTTGCTGCGCTATCTATCTATCTATCTATCTATCTATCTATCTATCTATCTATCTATCTATCTATCTATCTATCTATCTATCTATCTATCTATCTATCTATCTATCTATCTATCTATCTATCTATCTATCTATCTATCTATCTTACGTTCCGTGGTTCCGGCAATTCGCTTGACAAGACCAAAATAGGGAACACTTCGGCTTGAATGCTTTCCCTTCGAATCGCTGCCGGATTAATTTCCTCGATGACCAACAGAGGTCCGTTTAGGAGCACGTGAATGGAACTGTGGCTGGTCAAGATTAAGTTAGAGTCCCCTAACTATACATACGATGGGCATCACAGTGAGATCGCAGTTTATAAACGTAAAACCACGAAATTAAATTTAACCCCCATTTTGCGACGTAAAAGTTCGGTTGTTTAAGTCTTCCTGCTGCTCTCCGCTGCGAGTGCGTCAGTGCTGACCTTGACCTTCACTGCGGCGTTCCGAATGTGACAGCGAAGGAGATCGATTGTTTCTTGATCGACGAACGGCTGTCACCTCTCGCCGTGCGAACGGCGCTGCCTGCCACGCCTGTCATTTCTTCCTTCCTGTTCACCGTTTCCGCTTCTCTGAAAGGTATCCAGCATCCGTAATCAATCGTACAGTTTCTCACCTGCGATAAACTTGTTATCGGCGAAGAACTTGCTTATTATATCCCATGGGTAGAGTGATTCTTTATGGAAGGGTTAGGAAATTGGGTTTGGAGTGCACGCTAACACTCTCTCCACCCAAAACACTCACAGGGGAAGGGGTTGTAAAGTGCACAGAGAGCATGAAGAAGAGAAACACTGAGACACTCTCGATAGAGCAGCAGTACAAGCGCCATAGTCGCAGCAGTCTGACAGGTAAACGAGACAGAAGAAGAAAGAGGGTAAGGGTAAGGGGACAGAGTGTTGCGAAAACACTTTAGGCAACGAGGGAGTCTGGCAACCCGGAAGTTTCCCTCCGAGTAGAGGAAATGGAATTGGACGCCAGATGAACCTACGCATTGACAGATGAGATAGTCGGATTCGGAGAAACCCCGCTCGAGAAAACACGCTTAGGTTGTAGGAAAACCGTTAATGGCGCGCGAATGAGTATCAAGCGTCTTTTCTGTCTGCTGTACTTTCTTCTCAACCGCTTCTGCGCTCCCTTTCGCAAGTGTATGCAAGATGACTTGCCCGTAATAGGACGGTGAACTGTGCACTAATGGGTGTGAATTTATGTGTGCAGGTGTTTAGACCTAAGCTCTATATAGCAAGGCAAAACCAATCTTCGTCCGTCCTCTATACGCGAAAACTTCAAGAGCTGATGTGCCACAGAAATTGGGCAAGCCCGACTACCCACTGCTGGTTCACTGAAACTGAGGAACAGGACGTGAGAACGCGGAGAGAGCGCAAAAATAATGGAGAAAGAGAGACGCGCCATGTGGTGATCTATAATGGAGAACATGCGAAGCAGACTGTGTGTCATGTGAAATAAACACTGCGATAAACCCAAGTCAATTGTGTGCGTAACCTCGTTTAGAAACACAAATACTTCAATGAACCGTCCGGATTAACCCAGTGGTAAACACTGGTACTCCACGTTTCAGCTTCGCTGCTTGATCATCTGTGCGGAGTGCTTGGGGTGTGGTTTTTATGTGCGTTTTATCTTTCTTTGATAATTTACAAATTACACTGCAGAATGCCTTCAACCAGTTTCAACCGGGTTCTTTAACTTGTTTCAAAAGCAAAAATACAGTGGATGGTCTTCGCGCTGACAGGCAAGCTACGTGATGAGCTTGATTGATTGATTGATTGATTGATTGATTGATTGATTGATTGATTGATTGATTGATTGATTGATTGATTGATTGATTGATTGATTGATTGATTGATTGATTGATTGATTGATTGATTGTCCGGACTTGCCCGCCAGTCAGCGGCCAGGCAAGCTCGAGCTTTCTTGTCAGGTTAATGTTGCAAGTATTCACCATCTGCTGACGTCCTTTGCATTGATCGGCAAAAAACTGTGGAGCTTACTCAGACTTACCCACGAAATATGTTTTGTCCTTGGGGCTTACTCGGACTCAAACTCACCAGAACATTACTCACCCGGACTCACTCAGACTCAGGGCTCGATCTGAGTCTAGTAAGCCTGAATGAGTCGACTCATGAGTGCATTTGCCGACTTATGGCCATTTTACTGCTGTTTTGGCATAGTGAAAACATTAGTGAATTTCGCTCCCAGAGTTAAAGCACTCAGCTTACGCAGCTAAAAAAACCCTTTCATCTATGCAGTAAACAAAAACTGCATGTTCTGTCAGCAGCGCATGCAGGCCTGCATCGAAGGCTTTTAAGTAACAAAGAAACTATTTAGAGCGCTGCTTCTGTTTTATAGATACTTTCTCGAAAAAGAAACCGTAAAAATAGTACAAGCGGCGTCCAGTAAATTATTAACCAGGCCTGCCAATGTTGAAGCGCCACGCGTCTCTTCGGGTGTTTACCGTCTCGGACCTTGACCCCCGTTGCGATGATGGCACAATCAACATTCACAAAATGTGCGAGAAGGCAAAAAGAGAAAGAAAGATTTTGTGCATACAAGCCTGGGGTGGTGCTTTCGGATAGCAAACTTTTCACTTGCTCTTCGTCAATTACCGGGTCGGCATCGCTTCGAAGGTTCATTAACGAACTCTGCGCTAAACTACCGCTGTCTCGCGACGCCCCTCTGAGATTTGAAGCAGCGGTATAACGTTCTGCCAACTGTCCCACTGGAGCGCCTTTCCTCGGGAGGCAACAAGGAAATACGTAGGACGCTCTTTTTCTAAGATAGTGGACGGGGATCAAGTATACAGTGGTACCCGGAGGTATTGCGCGAGCAATATGCGTAGCCAGCGGAAATTTTAAAGATTAAAACAGCTTTGCACTAGTGATGCCAAGCCTGAAGGAAGTGCGGAGCAAGACGCACTTCTTTCTCTTTCCATCTTCCCCTTCTCTTTCTGTCTTTATTCTATTTCTTTCTCTCTTTCCCTCTTTCTTTCTCTTTTACCTTTCTCTCGATTTCTCTCTTTTTCTTTCTACACTGTGCTTTACTTCCTCGTCCTTGCCCTCCTCCTCGCCCTCACTTCCATATCGCCCCTCATTGCCAGACAGGGCTATGATATGTGCTGCTAGCGTGCCTGGATAGCCGAGTGGTTACGACGCCCGCCTTCAGATCGTTGGTACCTGGGTTCGAATCCCGCCTCTCTAAGAACTTCTCTCTTTCTCTTTCTTTCTCTCTCTTTACTCGTTCTCTGGCCCATCGGAGTTACTGAATCCAACGCCGAAGAAATCGGAGCACGTGTTCAGGCATCGAAGAATAAGAGGACGGAGCGAGCGCCTGCTGGTCACTGTTTCTTAATGGCCGTCCTATCGCTGAGGTACCTTGACTCCGTATTTTACGCTTCCACATTCAGTCTGATGGCAGGGCCTCGCACACTACAGACCTTCTGAGTCAGCAGATTGAAGAACAAGAGAGAGAGAGAAGACTTCTATTTGGCGCGAGCGCGTGCTCATTATGCTACAGTTGGCTATGCTATAGGTAGTTTTGCCTGCCTTAATATAATCATCAAGGCGCTTGAAGAACAAGAAGAAGACTTCTCTTTGGTGCGAGAGCGCGCTCAGATGGCTATGCTATATGTGGTTTTGCCTGCATTACGCCAAGATACGACGACAGCAGTTTGTTATGGAAATGACTGCAGACTTCGTACTATCCGCCAGATGTTAGAGAGAGGCTATCTTGGGTCTACAGATCCGCAGAATGTCCTCCATCGCTGCCTGTAAAGCTTGTCGAGCTGCCGAAGAACGTGTCGTTCAGCTTGCCGAAAGGCTGAGAGGTATGACGGTGATCTTGTTCTTCTGTATCGCCGTTCCGGGCGGCGTCAGATAGCACGAATGTCATCGTATTGTAAATCGATAGCTGATCGCTGCATCGATATGTTAACTTCTGTTGTTGTGTCACGCAGGAAAGAAGCAATAATCTCTTCGACTTCGAATGGTATAGTTAAGAAAGGGAAAATAGACAACCACCCGTTTGTAGCACGAAGCCACTTTCCGCCACCTTGCGGGATTCCGCAGAACTGATTTGCAATATGTGTCCCGTTGCTTCGAGTTGTCGATGAATTCGCCCTCGCGCTGCCAGTTGCTAGCTTCCTGGTTAGCTCACTTGGTAGAGCGACCGCCCCGGAAAGGCGTTGGTCCCGGGTTCGATCCCCGGACCAGGACGAATTTTTCGGCAACTAAGAGGCTTTATTCCTGAAAAATCCGTATGGATTTCCTTGTGGCTTCGTGCTACAAACGGGTGGTTGTCTATTTTCCCTTTCTTATCCCTTCCGCCACCTTGCGGGATTCCGCAGAACTGATTTGCAATAAATGGTATAGTTGTGCGCCGACAGCCGGTTTTCGCAGATGTCTTGAATAAACTCCAGTCTGTCTGATGACTAAAGCGTGAGGCTAAGCGGCGGAAACACCTAAACTGAACGTAGATTGGAAGGTGGTCACTACCATGAGTCTCTATATCCGTGGACCAAGATACAGACCAAGTGCGAAGATCGACTACTCCCACCTTCGGTCTATGCTTTAGGCTGCACAAAGCAAACGCATTGTGATTGGTGACTTCAACGCTCATCATCCCCTCTGGGTAGCACTGTAATGAATGGTCGTGACAGAGATTTGTGGGACTTCGTGTGTAATTTTGGACTAAGGGCGCTCAACGACGGATCACCTACACTCATTCGAGAAACTTCTTACAACAGCTGGCTCGACCTTACGTTTGTGTCCAGGAGTCTCCCGTCTTCTGCACTGATCTGATCAATACATCTTAATAGACTCATTGACATTACTTTTCGGACATACCCCGTATATATATTTAGTGTACACGAGTGTGTGTGTGTGTGTGTGTGTGTGTGTATTTACGTATGCGTGCGCGCCCGCGCCCGCGCCAGCACGCTCAATACTGTTAGTCTACTAATAATCTCCTTCCCACCACCTGCAGGCACTCACCGGGGCTCTCTGGAAAACCCTATAACTGTCCCGTTCATTTCTTCAGAGTGCAAGGTTGTTTACATAACGTCCCCTCATATAAGGTGGCACCTTGTTCGCAACCGTTCGCCCATACGGGACAAGCGCGCCGATGAGACGTCTCGGGTTTTCGCTAATTGCCCTTAACGCTCACACCCTGGCGCTTGCCAAACAAACGGGTCCGGTGTTTGCCGTCCGTCTGTCTCGCATTGGGAGGAACGCCGTCGTAAACAGGTCCGTTGTTTTCCGGCAGCTTCCGATGGCCGGTCGCAAAGGCGGCTCGCGAAGGCTTCCGACCGGCTCTGCAAGTACGCAAGTTAATTATAAAGTTTTAATTAGATTGGCGAGAAGAGGAGAGAAACAGAAAGCAATAAGCGTTAGGGTTAAGGCTCGGGCAAGTTCAGTGCCTGTCGTCGTCTGTCTCCCTTTTGTGTTCGTCCAAAAATTCGCGCTGTTTTCACTCCTTGCACAATAAGCGTTGTTACAGATGCGATACCGGGTTTTCGTCTATACCCTCCCCTCCCGCAATTTGTTAACGCTGGTCAGTGATCTCTTGGCCTACCGAATCCACTCGGAGACTACCAGCTGTACAGTCCTTTACAGCCTAAGAAAATTTTCAAGCCTCGCCACAGAACCACTGCACGTCTTCCTTTCACCCGTGGAAGAGAGTCGTGTTAATTGGTTCGCGCTCGAACCGTAAGTACTTTTTCCGGGCTAACACAACGGAAATGAAGTGTTGAATGCCCGTCGTTACTACCTAAAACATTGCGTTTGGCTGTGCAGCGATGTCAAAATCTGTCACAACATTTACCAGGACGTTGAAGTTTCCGACCTAAACCCAGCGGCAAAAACGTGTGCCCGGTTTGGGACAACGAACTATACGAAACATTCGATAAGTGTTTATCATAGCGAAATTGAGTAAGCACTATTGGATCAAGTATTTATGCTAAGCCTCTGTGGGAAATGCAGCGAAGGCTGTGGAAATTTCATATCTAGCTCTGTCATTGCCCATTGTCGGTAGAGCATACCGGGTTTTTTCTTGTCGTTACACTTCGTGTTTTTCCCTTCTTCTCTCTCTTATCTCTTTCCCTTTCTATCTAATCTTTCCCTTTCTATCTAATCATGGTTCCTGGAACAATTCGAGTTCAAATACATTTTTTTCTGAGTGCCCGACTCTGTGGTTCTATTATTAAACTGCTCAGCGCAAAAAACTTTTGACACGGTGCACAGGACCTCGTCTTTTCTATGTGCACCGTGTCAAATTTTTTGCGCTGAGCAGTTTAATAATGGAATACCAACTAGCCCAATCCCAAACTTTACTGCTGTGATTCTGTTGTTTCAGCGTGGCAAGCAGTTCCCATCTATACATATAGTAGCCTATTTGCCATAAAACGTGCCGTTTTGTACAAGCCACTCGACAAGATAGCCGCAGGCGCATTAACAACCGCAACAGCATGCAAAGTACGTTAGAGCTCGCCTAGAAAGCTTCCGCTTTTAAAAATTGTGAAAAGAGGGCTGGTTTCGTGAGAAGGTGCTACGTCCATGATGCAGCCCCGACGCATTGTCTGCGCGCATTCGTCTTTAATGAAGTCCATCAGAGGTAAACAGAAGGGTTGGGCTTCGGCAACCACCGCAGAGGTGTTTTCCACGCACCGGAGGTTAAAGCTTTCACCCACGAAAGCGGTGCTTTGCGGAGAAGCTCTGAACTTTCTCGCAAGGATGAAAAGGGGTGAGTAAAGGGGTCGTTTTCTTAGTTCGAGGTCCTTCGCGTGGTGCGGAGAATGAAAGTAGAGAAATGCGTTGTGCGAAGTAAAAGAGAGAGATGAAAAGGCTGAAAGCAAGAGCAACTGAGGGCCGCCAGGCATCGCACTTTTGAAACCAGAATAGCTGAGGAATTGATTCTGCTGCGGGTGCTGAAGAATGCGTTGAAGGTCGCTTCCAACGATATCGCTGATATAGCGGGCAGGTACTCTTGAGCTTTAACTCTTAAGGGTGACTAAAGTTACCTGTGAAGTGCTAGCAAAAAATAAAATTCAGCAGCCCTGCAAGAAGTCCCGCAAGCTTTGATAGCGCTGCACCTAATGTATGAAACGAAGTACAGAATATACGGCAGCGCGCCGTCGCGCTGCCGAAACGGATCGCAGAGAAATAGTAGAAAGAAACGCGTGATTGAAATCTTCTCCACCAGGTGCCGCAACATCCCAGCCGTTCACAAGAAAACAGTCTGCTCTTGCAATAAACTCGTTCCATTCATTCTCTCCGGTTTTGTTCACCGCCCAAGGGAGGGCGCTACAGGGTATTGGGACAACCCGAGCATCAGAGCACGAGAGCAGCTTGGGTTCTGTGCATGCGCCATGGCGTCTCGCAAACTTCTTGGGTCCCCCAGCTCCTTGGGTCCCCGATTGTCAAACTCTCAAGTGTTCCGCCAGAGTTGGGATGTGCGTCTCTGGCTTGTACTTTGACAAACAGGGCGTGCTCGCCCGTGCTCGCGCGCTTATCTCTTGAGGATAGAGGTTAGTATACGTCCTGTGCTTTCATAGCAAATTGTCGTTCGATCTATAGACAGCACGAATATCAGTTCGCTCGCTGCAGCGGCCGCGTTGGCGAAAGGAGTGTGCTGCTAGCTGTAAGAGCCAAAGTGGGGGCTAGTTGAAGTAACCACTGTGCTAATTAGTTGGAGCTCGTCCTGTGTATACCTGTGCGTTCTTTTCGTGCGTCCTTCTTTGCGTTTGAGCGGCGCGCTGCAAGTGTCGAGCTGTGACAGTTGTTGGTTCGCACTCATCCTCATCCTCTGTGTGTTCTTTTCGTGTGCTCTTGTGCTTGAGCAGTGCGGAGCAAGTTTCAAGCTGCTTGCCGTCCTTCGTGTGACATTCCAATTCGTTGCTATCGCATTGGTTGCTTTGGCCTAAAGGCGAAACTGTGACTTTTTTATCTTAAGATGAGATATATTGGTTTAAAAGATATGAAAAGAGTTAGAAGTACCTTTGCTTTACATATTTATCTTATGTTTGGCTCAAACAATACTTAGATATCCGTGACAAAACCACCAACATACCCAGAACCGGCACGCAGGATTTTCACTATAACATATCTTTGCAGTTTCATGTAACATTCGGCTCCATGCTCACAACATACCGTCGATTATGAGGCTTACACTCTTAACACTACTTACGGTTTGCGAAAGTAGTTAGCAATTTGTTCTAAAAATAGTACAGTATAAATTACTCTAATTCGTGTTCGTTTTTAGAAACTTTTGCGGAGAAACCCCATTTACCACCGAGTGGGGTTGTGCATAAGATCTAAAAAGAAACTCAAGACAAATAAAGAACAGCGTAAAAGGGGAGAAGGATTCTATTGGATAGATATGATATATGAGCATAAGTTTAGCATAAATAAGGGCCAATTAAGACGATATTTATTGAAGACTAATTTATTGGTGTTAGGTGAGCATCGCAAATACAGAGATGGACAGATTGGTTCACTCTAAGTGAACACACGCAACATGCGTGTAATAGCTAATTAATATTTGTTAGGGGCCTAATAACACTGTGTAGAGCACGTAGCTTAGCTTCCATTAGTGTAAGGAAGACAGCGTTTGTAGTGTTGCTATCTCTCTAGCTGTTCGCTCGTTTGTTGGCTTACACAGGTGCATCATACATAGTGGGCGCAAGGACATGCCTTGGCGCCACCATGCGGAGGCATCCCTGTGACGCGTAAGGTTGGATTGCTACACCAGCCCTCTCTCGCACAGCCCGCAGCCGCTTTCGCGTCACCGTTCTTATTATTCTTGTGGCACTTCACTTCGACGAAATCAGTAAAATACTGCGGTGGCTTCGTCGCTGATTGTACGAAATGCTAAATAACTGCTCCGAAAAAATGTTACGCTCATCATAATGCCTTAGACAACGTCCTGACTGGCGACGTCGTCTGCTACGGCCACCTAAATGGAAACCACGAGGGCCGAGCGCGCTGCTTTTGTATAAGGGGATGAACAATTTTGCGTCGAATTGAAGCACCAAATGGACTTTAGCGCATGCTTGCGGCAAATTCACATATTTTTGCTCCGAGAAATGCGTGCAACCGTGCAACTTATTGTAGGTTTGCATCTAAATACTGGCTGCGGTTGACACGACAAGCACTCGTAAATTTACATAAGCGTACTCGGGGTTTCGGCTCGCCGCCGTCGGTTCGCAGCCATTTCTTGGGCTAACTGTTGCCTTCGTCATTTTTACTGGACCAGTGCTGAGTAGTGGGATTTACCTAAGTTCTGTGGCACGTACCCGTTTATGACGATGATAGCTTTTTAGTTCGCCGGACAAGGAACGATTTCCTAAACAGCTTTGCTGTTAAAAGGAAATGAAACAGGAGGATCATGGGAAATGCGACACAAACGCGAGGAGCAAGCGGCTGCGGAGGAAGTTGGCTTCCGTATGCTAGGCTCGCTCCCTACTATTTTTAGGGGCGTAGCGGTTTATGGTCTAGGCGTGTCGGCGTGTCGGCGCGCATCGTGCATCGTCGTCTGCTGTCGCGACATCGTCGTCGCTGTTAGGACGGTCCATTTGCTTGAGCGCAAGAGAGGGCGCCACCGCCTCAGCGTTTGCCGTGTGGCGAGAGAGAGCGAACGGCGCGCATTCACTATGGAAACGCTCTTCATGCGATGAACCAGCTCGCAAGGAACGAGAACGCGCCCCCGCAAGAGACAACGCCGACGCAGACAGCGTCTGCTAGCGAGTTTCTTGATATTGGCCGCGAGGAGTTACGGAGTCGCCCTCTATCGGACGCGCCTCGATTGCGTGCTAGGTAGGATACCGCCGGCGCGCTCCCCATAGGTTTTGCTGTCGGCGCTCTACAAAAACATCTCGCGGAAGCCCTCCAGGGCATTTCTGTAAGTACTTTCGAAATTAACTGTGTTCTTTACTGTCAAAATAATCATTTTCGACGAACTGAAAGCACAAGATAGTCTACAATCGTTGTCTCTTTGCAGAAAACCGAGCACCCGCTTCACGCGGTCACCGCGTTGGAGACCCCTAGCTGAACCGGCCTCTTGCGTGAAAGGTAGTCACTCGCTGAGTGCAAACTATGTGAAATATCTCGTTAGAGTACACTGCCTGTATAACCAAACGGAGCATAACAGAAAGAAAGAAACGGAGCACAACAGAAAGAAGTCGCGACGACTAACGGTGCATCTGCACGTATGAGCGTCTACATGTATGTTCGTACTGATGGTTTCGCTTTTGCTACGAGCGCGTTTTGGCACCGCGCTGGGAATTTTAGGCCGCAGAATATGAGAATTTGTGAGTACACAAGCAACTACTGTTGCGCGGACGCTATCAGAGCAGTTCAAAAACAATTTCGTTGCAACTACGGCTTCGGTGCGCATGGCCACTTTGTGATGTGCCGTCCAGACGATTCAGTGTTTTTTTTTTTTTCGGTCTGAATTCGTGTACGTTTCAATGTCATTTGACAAGTTGTCTCGCACTGCCTACTGATCGGTGTTCTCAGCGGGCAAATGCCGCTGCTTCTGTTTCCTTATTCAGTGCATTCGTTTCGTTTGGTGCTCACACGAAACGTGAGCAAATGCGACGCCTTTTTTTAATGCTTCTTAATTATCGATCCCTTTGCATTCCAGTGAACTTGCCGCTCTCTGTCATCAACAAATTCACAGACCACTTCGAGATTGCTGGTGGAAGGAGAAGCAGTCTACGAGACCGAGCATGTAGTAGCATGCGACGCCTAGGAAAAGAAAGAAAATACAGTAACGTTTGCCGGACTTGTTCTGCAAACGTCGGCTGTGAACTAGGACCCACATGAACTTGAAATAGCGGTGAATAATATAGAAGTTATTGCAGCAACCAGCAGCCGCAAGACTGAATAGTGAATATTTGGCGAGTACCCCAGCAATTTTGGCAGCAGTGTCGTGTCTAACGCCAACGGGGTGGCATCTTTCCCACGTAAATAATTGAGGCTCCAAGAAAATACATGGGGTTGGAGAGGCCCAACGTGAGTTTGAGAGTGGCACAAATAAATTTGGGCTTTTTAGCACATTGTGTTTGCGTCAGGGGAACGCAAGCTCGACTGAAAAAATGTTATTGCCAACATAAATGCAGCACACAGCCGCAGCGTTTGACTCTCGCTAGTCCCCCAGCAAACGTCGCGTAGCTTATGAAGGCGAAAGCCTTCGATGCCTCTTCAAACAGGACGGAAGATGGACCGTCGGCGGCGTCAAGACGAGTGACGCAAAAAATAATCGTTACGTGATGACGTCATCATGACGTCACAGATCTCCTAAATTTGTAACTTCAGTATGACATCACCATGAGGTGACATAACGTTATGTCACATGACGTATTCACACGACATGGTCGCTTTGCATTGCCTCCGTGGTCGGTCACGGAGGCCGTGCAAAACCGCGTTAGGTGCAGAACGCTTTTGGAGGGGGCGCGGGAGAATCAGTACAACTACTGACAAGAAGAAGTTGGCTTTCGTCTTCCAGTAATCTTTGGCGAATGCATAAGGGACCCTGTGCGTTTTTTAATTCAACGTATCCAAGCAATGACTTGCGCATCTGCAACCGATTTTGTGGACACTGAGCGCGGGGCCGACGGTCAAGAGGTCGCACGGGAGGGTTCTGAGGTGGTATCGCACATAGTAAATGGTAGCGCCTTTTCCATCCTGTGGCAGATAAGCATCATTTGCCGGCGGGAAGCGCGCGCGAGCCATCGTCTCATTGCGCGCTGTCTGCTACTCACCGAACATCGCAGGCCCGACGCAGTAACGAAAGTCTTCGTCGCGGAAGTGCTTGTTGCACACAAGACTCGTAGCCGATATGGCTACTTGCCGGTTCTTAGCTTTACAACCCATGCTTCACGCAGTTTCTTGTCCCGCAGTTACCGCTGCAGGCTGATACTGGGCTCCGTTGCGAAAGCGCGGCACTGCGGCACCGAGCGGTAGAGCCCCATGTTTGTCGCCTTCGGAGGCAGCCACTCTATTACAATGGTTTCAATTAAGTAGAAAATGACAGAAAACTTCCGAATTTGAACAGACCGCAGCGCATGTGGGACTTGAAACTCGTTTTCAAAGCACGCGGCAGTGCTCCACAAGCAGCCGACGCGGCCGCTGAGGCCACGTGATCCTGCCAAGCACGTCACGCCGACGGTGGCGCCGGCGTTTCCAGTAGTGGGCCTCGAGGCCATATTCCCCTCCCCATATTTTCTTTCCTCGATGGTTCGCACTCACCCTGTGTACTTTTCGTGCGTCCTTTGTGCTTGAGCAGCTGGCATCAAGTTTCGAACTGCTTGCCGTTCTTCGTGTGACATTCCAATTCGTTTCTATCGCATTGATTGCTTCGCCCCTGGGGCGAAACTGTGACTTCTTTATCTTAAGATGATATATGTTGGTGTAAAGGATACGAAGCGAGCTCGGAGTATTTTCGCTTTACATGTCTATCTTATGTTTGGCCCAAGTAATACTGAGATATACATGACAAAACCACCAACATAACCTGAACCGGCACGCAGGATTTTTTCTATAGCATCTCTTTGCGGTTTCTCTTACAATCGGCTCCATGCACAGGCTCTGCAGCATTCTTTAAGCCCAAGTCCTTACCTCCACGTACCGTTTGCAATGGGGATAGCGTGCCGCCACAGAATACTTATACCAGGCTAGTGAAAGAAACCCACGTGACCGGTATGGCAAATTGAGGCGCCATCTATCGACTGGGATCAGAGTTAAAATCTGCGTTCCGTCTCTTTCCTTCCAACTCTCTTCAACCCCCTCTCTGGTGGGATCAACTCCCTTTCCTGCGGGAGGCGCGCTTTCCGCCGCCTTGCTGGCGCCGCCGACTTTGAAATCCGTTAGAAAGTTTCGTGTCTGGCGTTGGTAAGGCATGTGTTAACCGTCGTCGCTCGTCCGTTTAATGGTGCTCGCTCGCTGTGTGCTTGTGCGACGCGATGTTTTACGACTCGCGCTGTTCGTGCATAGTGTTTTGTTGCTCGAATACTTCCAGAACAAGTCCCGGAATATATGTGCCGGCCCCCAAAAGAACGACAGGTGAGCGTGCCCTTTGAGTCGCGGTTTTCATTGTGTCAATTTGAATTCACGTCCATACCGAGTAGCTGTTCTTTGCAGTGGGGCTTCAGTTAATGTTTTCAAAAATGACTGATTTGTAAAGGGCACGACGCTGCATTTAAATCGTTATACGAACGAGCAGCGGACATGAAGCCCATGCGACGTAACTATAGTTACAGGTTTACTACTCTCACAGAACCGCGTGTTTGAGTGTGTGCTTTGCATTTGTCTCCGGTTAATTACTCGCCATCGTCCATAACCACGTTTGTGAGACATTAGGTAGATGTATGAAAACTTGTGCTGCTCTGAGACGAACAAACGAGTTCACTTTTTGCACGAGTCGACGGCGCTCTTTATCTGATTGAAACTTGCCCTTTTCTTCAGGGTGTATTTCGGAACGCAACACAGCTGATCGGTGCGCCCAGAGAAAAGCTGAAGAATTGCAGAATCGGCGCACTTCAAGAAGAGATGCCATGAATCATCCGATATCAGCCGTTCATTTTCTCCGCGTTCATTATCACTAGTTATATGAAAATCAACGTTTGGAAATGTAGTCAATAAAGTGCGGCCAATATTAGTTGTGTTATATGTGGGGTCATTTTGACATCTTTAAAATGATCTTTACATTATTATTCTTTTTTAGGTATTTCAACTGCTTTCATTGTCTTTGCATTCCAGGAATGTTCAATTTTGTTAGTTATGATAATTTTGTGCAATATCGTGCGCATATATCAGATGCTGTTCTGGCATATATCAGAAGCTGTTCCGCACTTTTCTCAGTATAAAAATCGTGCTTTTGAATATGTGCCCTAGTGTTATGTTCTGTTTTTTATTCCACTGTTCTTTAAGTTCTTAACTTTGCCGAGAACTTTCGTGTTGTTTAGTGATCATGAACACGTGTATGTTAATCTCCTGTTGATAACTGCTGTTAACCTCCTGAGCCTATATCGCACCACATTTGATGAAAATGTTGATTTTCGGAAACGAGGACAATAAAACGAGACCAAAGATATTTTGTGTTGTCAGTGCAATTCATTTTTTGCGTTCTGGCACATGCTGCACGACTGCAGTGTTTGCAGAATGCCTGATTGCAAATTGCGCACATTCAAACGCGCAACGAACGCGCGGCGCAGTACGCGCAGCGGATGCAAAAAAAAAAAAAAAAGCGCCCGGCGCGCTGCACGGCGCACACGCGGACGAGGGGGTCATAAAAGAAAGAGAGAGGGGGCCAGCGCACGCAAACAAAACAAAAAGAAAAAAAACCCGGCGCGCACGAGGGAGCTAGGAGAGGAGGCGCGGCTGGTGTTAGTGTTGCCATGACGACGCATACCGTGTGCGCCGCCATTCTGCCGTTCGAGTCGCTGAATCCCAGCCGCCAGGATATTAACTGAAGGGACGTTTGGCGCTGCCAGCGCTGACGTCATGAATTAAGACGTCCTATGGGAGGTATACGGAGTAACCTCCCCTTGCTTATACTACCATTTACAGAAGGGAAACTGTACCTTTGACAGTGCAACGGAAATAAGGGTAGCGGTGGCGTTGTGAACTAAAGTATCCGACCAAGGGATGGCGCTGCGAAAACTATCATCATCATTGCGTTGAGGCAATATGGCTGCCGCATTGCTGGCGGGTGCGGGTGGTCGCGGTGCGCGCCCGCTGGTTCTGGGCGTTTATTCACTCCTGTCCGGGGGTTGTATTCGCGCGCGCGGCAGCCTATCGTTACTACTAATATTTCCGTTACGTCGCCAGGTGACCGAAAGGCCTCAACTGGCAAAAAACACGCCAAGCAAGTAAGCTTACATTGTTTATTGGCAATCGTGAATGTAGCAGTATACATGTAAACAAGCAGCACTGTCAGTTACAGAGTTGAACAATACATACAAGAAATAGAAATATCCATCTGCTTAATAAAATTGCCAGCTGAAACTGAGCAACTCTATGTCTCTTGGCTCGTTCAGCATACCTCTTATAGTACGCAGAACGAAGCGTCAGACGATACTATTTACGATGGGTGACCCTTGCACAGTACTTGCGTACAGTGCTGCCCGTCCTCTTTCTCACTTACACATGCGCGTTTGACG
This sequence comes from Rhipicephalus sanguineus, assembly GCF_013339695.2. Classification (NCBI taxonomy): domain Eukaryota; kingdom Metazoa; phylum Arthropoda; class Arachnida; order Ixodida; family Ixodidae; genus Rhipicephalus; species Rhipicephalus sanguineus. Next base: position 118,575,796 of record NC_051182.1, on the reverse strand, counting down.
ATTTGAGCGGTAATAAACAAACAGCATCAAAGCTCGCAAAGATGCAGTGCCAGTAAGATTAGCCTCAGCCCGACGTACTATTTTGACAACACATTGGCGAGACCCACTCGGCGCTGAAAAAAAAAAGTGAAACCACACTGTTGTGCTAGCTATTCCTGTACATAACGTGTTCTCGTTATTGTGCTCAATATCCTTGTGTTCGTGCCTGCGCGCCGATCTTTTTACGATGAATTCCGACCATTTAGCTCAACTTTCAGTTCAGCTAAGCTCGTGTGTTCTGGGAAAACACCATTTACGGTGTCACGTTGAAAAGGAAACTTGGTTCATGTTTCAAAAGAGGTTGCAGTGACAAACACTTCAGTTGAGTAACTGTTGGCGAATAAGGAAAGCCTTAGCCTGAATCCAACATTTCAGCAAGTGAACATTCCTGTAAAGGTTGTCATGGAAGACAAGTTTCGAGAAGTGAGCTACCCTTGCTCGCCCACTGTTTATCAACTGACGTATGTGATAGCGGATGCCTGCGCGTGTTCCTGAAAGCACTCATTTATAAATAAAAAAGAATGATGTACCAGTGGACAGCACCGACAATAGACTGCACATGATGTGTGTGCGCACAATAGAGACATTTGGAACAGTAGTATACTAGACAGCTAGGAAGTGCTGGAAGTAATAGTAACAATGTTGGAAAAATGGGCAGTGAGTAATCATTTCTGTCAAATGTGTATAATTAGCTTCTTTGTTTAATTGCTATGTTTCGCACTGAAAAATAAATTAGTCCATTTTTTCTGGTGCCAATGGTGCATAGTCGTGAAAGACACTGCTTAGACGATGGACGATTGCAGAAGCTGAATTTACATTTTCGTTCTTCACTACCTCCTAACTGTCTGCCTCACTCTTAACACGGGTGTCACACAAAACTAATAAGGCGGCAATAGGGGCTAGATGGCATGTCTTCATGCTTGTGATGCGCTGCAGGTAGACACGGACCAGAAAAAACGAGAACAACACAGGGTGATGCGCAACACCTTGTGCTGTTCTCGTTTTTTCTGGTCCGTGTCTACCTGCAGCGCATCACAAGCATGAACACAAAACTAGCCTTTTTTGGATATATAGCTCACGCCAATATCAAAGAAATAGCAGTTATTACACATTCAAATCTTCAACATGCACAAACACTGGCCAACTCTATTGAACTCTGATTGTATCTATTGAGTGCACTCATTTATTTTTCTGTTAAAAATAAACATACTTTTAAAAACTCCGTGTCATGTGTCAGGTCTGTTATCTAGAACAAATATTATTTGCTACTTGTCTGTGGTTCCACTTCACATACAAAACAAATTGCTTGCACAAATGCAACGGTGCTGTACCCTCTTTTCTGGATGCGTCTGTTTACATATCATCCCATTAATGTATTGGCGAAGTTCATTGAATAAAACTAAAGACTAAATTTTCAAATGCTTTACAAATTCAACAGCCTGTTTCATAGAACACTGCCCAAAATGTCCTTATGCACATTCTTCTATTCTCCTACTCCCATCATCAAACGTTATTTATTCCAGAGTAGCGACCCGGAAACTATTCTCCAGGTGACCACTACACGAAATGCCTTGTTTAATGAAGGCACGAGTGTTTGCACACAGTTTTCTATTTTAGAACCTTCATAATGTCCCTCCCTACAAGCAATCGGTGCACGTACATAACTCTTTGTTTCAGCACTACTGTAGCTTTCCCTGCCATTGCTTTCCAACAGCCTCCACAATTGCAGCAAACTATATTCACTGGGAAGAACAAGTGCTGCTAAATGTACACTACTACTGGCCCACTCGCTACCAAGTTACATGTGATACTCTATGCAAAGTTTCACACGTAGATTAAAGTACAGTATGTGCACCCCATCACATGCACTATCCAAGAAATTTGAAGCCAGCACATTTCCTCTAAACTGAGTAATTCATGAAGCAAGAAGCAATGATTTGTGGACCCAATTTCGTACTGCTTCAACATGCCGTACACTATCACTGCTTTTCAGTATAAGGCTTGCATTTGTCCGCCTGGTAAACTTTGGTGGTGGATAGGCGACTCTTGAGCTTCTTACGACTTGGTGTGGGTAGCTTGGAAACCAATGATCTCTCTTTTGTCCAGTTTCCTGAGAAGAAAAAAATTGAGCCATGAGAAAAAGCAAGAAAGAAATGATGAAAGAAAAAAAATTGGTTCAATAGGTAAAGTGTCCACAACCATACCTTGTGAGGATTTGGGACGACGAATTTACTTTCTGTAGTGGAACATCCTCTGCTGACTTGAGGTAGGTTCAGAGATAAAGCATCCGAGCGGGTGCTGATATGAGCAGTTTCTTGGAGGCTGTGGTTGGGTTGGAAGAGGAAAAAATAATGATTACTGTGGTAGAAGCGTGAGTGGACTTGTGATTCATGTCTGAGAAGAATGTATATGAGAGCACTGCATGAGAAAAATAGTGTGCACATAACATTGCTTTGTTGTGAATTTGTTTTAGTGGTGACCTTCAGTGGACCGTGTCTGACCAAGTCTCAATTAGAGGATACTAAGTTAGTTAATTTCCCAACTCTATAAACTACATGGTATGTGCAAATGTGATATGTATGATTGTAAACTTACGAAAATGTATAAATGCATATACATACTATAAGTTCACTTGGCTCTACCATGCATTGGACTTATGAGCATTTATCTCAGAAGACTAATTTGTGCAGAAATAGGTAAAACTTATGCTGTGATCTGTGTTACAAAGTTTAGCAGTAAAGATATTTTTTGCAAAAGTGAGAACGAAGTAAATAATCTTAGAAAATGTCATTGTAATCCACAAGCGGTGCATCCGATCAGCTGGACGAGTCGTAAAACCTTTTGAAATGACAAAAACCGTAGCGTATGCAAAAAAAAAGCTATGTTCAAATGCAAAGCAGTGCATTTTCACTCACCGGTGCGCACACCCACATGGTGCATGGTTATTCCGTTTTCGTAGGTAGTCTCCAAGCTCCTTGCTGGCATTGAATTTTCACGCTGGCAGCCGGTGAAGCGCCGCAGCTGACGTGATTCACAGGCTTTAGACACGTTCGCTTTGTGGCAGCGGCATGTAAAATTTGGCGCACAAACTCGCATTGCTATATCAAAACTGATTTAAAACGGAGCTGCGTAACGCCGATCAAAGAAAACGACCGCGGTACAATTTGAATGAAATAACCGACCGAAGCGCAATCGATGCCAATGGGCTGCTGCTTTTAGAGCGTCAATGTAATCTCAATACTTGTCCTCAAACAATCAAGCTCTTGTATTAACTCTAGAAGTAACACAAAAACTGGTCCCTACTAGCTGTATGCAAAATGACACGGTAACTAAGATTTTAACAATCTTCTGATACATTCTGAAATAAAATTTTTGGCTGCGTTGAGCGCCCCTAACACGGAAAATGCGAACTAACTTATCCGACCGCTAAAAGAGGAGTTAGTAGCTCCACTCTCCGCGCATATCGATGGAACTCGCCGCGGTTGATTTTTTCGCCCTCTGCGGCGATCACTGGAACTTGAGACTTTCCGGGGCCTGGTGCCGCCCCCCCGTACTAGAGTAGAGAGTACTTTAATGTTTCACAGCTTGTTCTAAACTTAAGAGAGCGATTCGTTGGGCAAGTTGGTGATCCATAATTTTACTAACAGCGCAAAAAAAGGACGAAGGACCAGGAAGAAACACAGACAGCGCTTGTCTGTGTTTCTTCCTGGTCCTTCGTCTTTTTTTTTTGCGCTGTTAGTAACATTGTTCTAAACACGTCTGTTGACCGAAGACAGTATACTTGATCACCGGGATAGCTGAATATAGCTCTCCGATAGTAAAGTATAAATTACTCTAATTCGTGTGCTTTTTTAGAAACTTTTCCGGAGAACACCCCATTCACCCCCGAGTGGGGTTGTGCATAAAAAATAAAAAAAACTCAAGCCAAAAAAAGTACAGCACAAAAAAGGGCAAGAAATCTTTTGAATAGGTATGGTATCTGAGCTAGATCACTGCACGGGCTCGGGCCTACCCGAAAACCCGAGCCCGGCCCGGCCCACGGGCCGGGCCGGGCCGGGTAAAGTAGTTTTCACGGCGGGCCCAGGCCGGGCTCGGGTCTGAAGCTCCGGGTTTAGGGCCGGGCCCGGGTTTGAGATGGCGGGCTCGGGTCGGGCCGGGCTTGGACTTTGCCCAGTTCCTAAATAGACATTAAAGTGATACAATGAACCGGTTAAAAAGTGTACTCTGAGAACTCGAATGTAATAAATTTCACCATCATACGGAGAAAATCAAAGGCAAATTTCCATTTTTTAAACTTCGCGCCAATGCGTGACGTCACGGATTTCAAACTGTATGTGTCGTATTGTGCGTACATTGGGTCAAAGAAACTTCTTGAAACTTGCTATGTTAAGTCTATGGCCCTCTGAGAGGTCAATTTACTTAATTTTTACCGATTACGAACTACGTAGATTGCAGTAGACGCCGTCAGAATGTATGACATCACGGTGTTTGTCGCGCGATTTTCAAGGTGGCATCAGCACCCGCATTTTCTTTTTGCACGTTTTCTTGCTTACCAAAAAACTTGTCGCAGCATGCGTGGTCATTATGGAATTTTAAGAGTAATTTACTGATAACAGAATAATTGTTTTTTTCTTTATAGTGCCCCTTCAAGTGTGTTCCTCATACGTTGCGCGTACATATACGTTTCACATTTTATCTCGATAAAACGATATTTTTTATGTGGGGCAAGCTATTTGGAGAAGTTTTATGAGCGACAAGTACTGATCTTCTTTTGCTTCTTGCATATGGGGCTACTTGATTTATCTGGAACGTTTGAGCTAAAAGAAAATAGATCAGGCGCCTATATAAGTAAGATGTCGCTATTCCGTGCTTTATTTGCGTTTGTTATTGTTTTATATCCCAAATGTTCTTCTGTAATCACGGTAACGAATGTAATATAATAAATGTATACCTATAACTTATCATCGCAAGTGCGATCACGGAGCTCCAAGGCGGGGAAGCGTTCTTGAAAGTTCCAGCCCTCCACTAAAACGAAAAGACTGCGCGGAGTCTCATTTCATAAAATCCCTATAAAGACATTCTTTTTACGTGGCTCCGTCTAGGCTCCCAAAGGTCACGTGATGCGAGATGTACATACACAGCCTGCTTTGTGTGCTCACATTGTTAACATACGACGTTCGTCTTGTTCCGCTATATCAGTGGTCTCAAACATCGCCTCAGCTAACGGGCCGCATTCACGAAAATTTACTTCCGCAAGGGCCAGGACAGTGACGAAGGTAGGCGGGGAAGGGGGAGAGGCATGGGTTGTACCAGATGTCGGCTAACGTTGCCATTTTAAATACCTTTTTAATATTTCATATATGGGTCATTTCTGAAGGGTATTTGGCGGCAAATTTCCACCAGCATATCGATACCTATCTCCAAAATGACTAAAATCCGGACGCCAATTCTGCAATATAGAGTTTTGTTTCACGGTTAAGTATAAACACACGGTGGCTGCAGGCGGTGCCCACGAAAAGAAATGCTTTACACCTGTCATGCCTGTGTAGCTCAAGAACGTAATTATAAAAAAAACACGGTTGATCCCTCCGTCATAGGAATCGGAATAACACGAAAGTAAAGCGTGCCCTTACAGAAGTAACTGAATGCTTACTGTACATTGATATAAGAGAGTTTGCACAATGTATATTGATGTCTCGCAGCTAATGGCGCCGTTTAAAGTGTATGCACCCGCTTTCATGATTCGTGGTACGTCTCCATCCCGACGACTAACGTCCATGTTAAACGATTAAACAAACCCTTGTGGTAGCTGTAGTAGTTAACGGTGAAGGCGTAATCAGAGAACGAGGTGTGATAGCCAGAATAGCGTCGCATATTGGACGCAGAACTTAGTCGCCATCCCGCGTCATGTTAAAATGTGGTTGAACACCACGGCCGGACTAGAGGGAAACGCAAAGCGTCGTGCCGCCCCGGTAGCCCGGCCGCGATTTTCTCGGGGCGAGCGCGTGAGCATGGAACGCGATGTTACAGCCAGGTGAGGCAGGCGCGCGTCGCAGAGCTATTTTTGGTTTGTATTAGCGTGATGCTGAGCGAGGCCAACGCTTTTACGACACTTGGGCAAAGGTCGCCACCTCGCGGTGTGTTAAGGCATTGAAAAAATTCACTTTTATTGAAAACGCGCAGAATGGGACAGACGCGTAAACGCGTTGCAGGTGCTAGTCGCGGAGGCCACAGCAATGACGAATTACTTTACCTTACCACTCCCAGAGGTCAACACCACCCAGCCGACCGGGAGAGTGGTAGATATAAAAGGCGCGTTCGTAAAGCCTCCAGAGTCTGTGACCGTGGCGCAGTGGATAGCGTGCCCGGCACCTGTTGTTGCGGACCAAGCGGTCGTGGGTTCGATGCCCGTTGACGGTACCTTTTTTTCTTTGCCATCTGATTGTGTATATTTTTTCGACGTCATTTCCGTGACGGAAATACGTCACTGAAGTCTTGGTGGACCCCGGCATAAAACACTTTCGTGTTAAAAAATGGGATGAAGACAGTCATGTGTGGGCCGCAGACCGCTAGCGATAGGTCCGCGGGCCGCGCATTTGAGACTCCTGCACTATATAGTGCGATAGCTACATGATACTGCCCCAGCAGCGTTGGAATGTGCAGGAATAGCTGAAGTCCATTAAAAATGTGTATTCATGTTTAAAGGCAAATTATATTAGCTCGAAGAAATATCTGGCTTGAGAATCACGAATTCCATGCCGGGGGATCTCCCCTTACCTCGAATCATATGCATCCATTGAGTAAGCGTCGATAAGCTTATTCGCACCTTTGTTACCAAACTGGAATGAACCCCGAAAATAGATCGCAATCACTTCGTCCACCTATTGCCAGTCCTACCAGTGTAGTCTTACCAGCGTAGGCCATCTTCTACGGTACGACATTGTTAGGAAGGCATACGCCATTATAGGATGAAAAAAAAAGAGCCCTGTGCAAGCCGTGCATAACAAACACTGCTGAAAAGTGCAAGGAGAAGCCCTCGGAGGCATTTATGGAATATATTGAAGAGTGGCACAACGTTCCCGAACGAGAGAAATGAAGGGATCAGCTGCACAGGTATGTTCATTCTGCAGAGGTTCAAAAAGACATCCTAAATTTGCTCCAGTAGTGGGAAGTTAGCGCAGCAGGAGATGTGATGCAACGGCGCATGGTGTGCTTATAGTGGAACCTCTTTATAATTTGATCTTTTTTTGTACAATAACATGCGAACAAATAAACTATAAACTATGCCAGAAGAACTTATAAACTGTGTATAATAGCAGTGGTGTGATATATGAAAAGAATGCTATGACAAATAGTTTCTTTTTTTCCATTCGGCTTCTTATACGTATTTCCGAAGTGTACGTGGTGCGCGCCGTTCGTTATAATTTTTATCTAGGTTAGTGTATTTACAACAAATGTAATAAATTTGGCTTTTTCCCTCTATTTCTGTCGGTGTGGCAAGGTGCTGCTATGATGAAGATAGGTGCTACGTATCCAGAAGGGTTGGCTTTGTCGTTACAGCAAGCTTTAAGGGGACACCAAGGGAAAAAAATATTTTTGTCGTAATTAGTAAGTTACTCTTTCACAATTCCAAAATCACCAGACAGGCACCTACCCATGCCCGGCCTTCCTGCAGAAAATCTTTCCGGACTCGCACCCTCACAATGCGTGTCGCTTTTGCAAAGATATCGCTAGTCTTTCTCACATGCTCTGGGGTTGCCCCTGGCACCGGGGAGCCAGGACTGCCAAGGAAGAGTGGGACCAAGCTCTACGTAGCTCGGACCTTGAAGCACAGCTCTGGGCTGTTCATCGGGCGCGCGACGCCGCCGAGGGGCAAGGCCTCTCTGTTCCGACGTGGGAGCGGCCCGCTGCGCGCTTATCGCGCCCACCGAAGGACTTCAATAAAGTTATTCATCCATCCATCCACGCCTGCCGCGAGAAGACGCATGCATGGGAAGCGAGGTAACGCACAAAAAGAAATTACCGCTGGTGACACCACCTTGAAATTCCTGCATCAATCGTGTCAGAGATTTTGACGGCGTCTGCTAGGTCCTACGCTGTTCATAATCGGTAAAACTGAAATGCATTGTCTTCCAAGGAGGTGAGAGGGGGGCATAGACTTAACATACGAAGCTTCAGGAAATTTCGACAAGCCAAAATTGCCAAAATACGAAAAATACGCTTTGAAATCCGTGCTGTCACGCGTGTATATTTTGCCGCGAAATCTAACAATCTTGATTTGCTCCTTTATTAATGCATCTGTATTGGTGAAACTAACGATATTCGATTTCTCAGAGTACAATTTATCAATCTAAGCCGACTGATTGCTTCACTTTCGTATCCATTTATATTTCGATAGAGAGAGTAATAAAAACAAAGTTCTGTTCTCTGCCCCCTCTGTTTTTATTGCGCTCCTTATCGAAACCGGACTCATTCTGCAAATCACTTTTCTTCCTACAATATCTGCTACAAAACACTCTTGATGATCCCTATTGTATTCCTAGAAAATTAGGTACAGTATACCACTGCCGAACGAACGTTCATCGTGCCCAGTATGTCCGCTCAACTGTTTTCACGGTGAGCCAGCCCCTTTTTACAAGAAAGTAGCGTAGGTTAAAGTATACTTGCTAGGGAAGCATGCGCCAAGCATGCGTAGGTACTTGCCTCTGAAAACACCTTGCGGTCTATTCTATGTTCGCGCGACACCACCTTGATTATTGTCTCAGGCCCCTGTCGGGGCCCTGTCGGGCCCGATCTGTGGTCGGGCAGGGCCGGGCCGGGTAGGCGAAATTTATTCTCGAGTTCGGGCCGGGCCCGGGTCTCGCTTTGAGTCGCCGGGCCGGGCTCGGGCGGGTAAATATGAACGAGTCCCGGGCCCGGTGCCGGGCCGAGAATCAAGGCCTGTGCAGTGCTCTAATCTGAGCATCCAAATAAGCACCAATTAAGACGATAGTTCTTGAAGATTAATTTATTGGTGGTAGGGGAGCATCGCAACTACAGAACTTGACAGATTAGTTCACCCTAAGTGAACATAGGTTATCCTCGTTTGGCATGTACGTAGCACCCAAGTGTAGCTCTAGGCAGCACACGTCTAATAGCTAATTAATAATAATTAGGAGCTCAATTACACTGTTTAGAACACGTAGCTTAGCATCCACTAGTGTAAGCAAGACAGCGTTTGCAGTGTTGGTACCAGTCCAACATTTAACTCATCTGTTGACTTAAACTAGTGCATCATTACTATACAATACTGCGTCATTTCGGTAGAGGCTGAGGGAAGCGTTGCCGTCTCTCCGTAGGTGTACGCCGTAGTGCCGTCTCTCCGTAGTGCCGAAATTCTCTCCTGCGCAACGCCGCGATGAGCGCCAGTGCATGCGCGTCCCCTTCCCCTCTCTCTCCTCTCCTACGCTGCCCCCCTCTCGCGCGCCTGTCGACCGTGTTCCCCGATCGCCCTGTGAGAATTAACGGCCAGGCTAGAGGGAAGACAAGACGCGCGTAGCGTTCCTCTTCCCGTTCCACGACGCGAGGTCGGTAGCATGCCCAACGATCGCCAACGGAACGCGATCGTGCAAGTGCACCGGCTTCGCATTGGTCCCCTTTAGCGGAAAATGGTGTAATTTTCATGTGACATTCCAATTTGTTCTTATCGCCTTGATTGCTTCGCCGTTGTGGCGAAACTGTGACATTTTTTTCTTAAGATGGTAAATGTTGGCATAAAGGATACGAAGCGAGCTTGGAGTATTTTCGCTTTACATATCTATCTTATGTTTGGCCTAAGTAATACTTAGATATACGTGACAAAACCATCAACATAACCTGAACTGGCACGCAGGATTTCCGCTATAGCAAATCTTGCAGCTTCGGTTACCATCGGCTCCATGCACAGTTTCCTTGCACCCCGTCAGGCATAGTCTCTTACCACCACATACGGTTACCCCAAGGATTTTTTAAACCTCCTTGGGTTAGCCATACGGACAGCGTGCCGCTCTCCCATACTAGAGTAGAGAGTACTCTAAAAGTTGACATTTAGTCTGGTTGCTTGGAGAAACCGCAACAACGCCTTCAGAGCGGCTCGTGCTGAAGACCGGGTAGGCCAGGGCCCTAGGATTTTCTTCTCCGTGAGAGGGCGGTTGTCCAGCTGGCCTAGTGCGGCTGAGAGGGCCGCTCTTTCGGAATTGAAGCGAGTGCACTCACAAAGAAGGTGCGCGACTGTTTCGCTGCACCCGCAGACTTCACATGACGGGCTGATGGAAGAAAATGACTGATGGAAGAAAAATGACTGATGTTGCTGTGTAGTACTTGGACTGCTGTTATGACTTCGTTTTGTTTGTTTGTTTTTTATTGTTGTTGTAGTATTTTGTCGCGTGCTGTCGTCACAAACTCTTCTTCTTCTTCTCTTTCATTCTTTTACATCCCCTTTCCCCTCCCCACGTGCAGGGTAGCAAACCGGAGACTGCTTCTGGTTAACCTCCCTCTTCTCTCTCTAAAAAGTTTCACGGCTTGTTATAAACACAAGTCTGTTGACCGAAGACAGTATATTTGACCGCCGGGACAGCTGAATAGCTCTCCGATGGTAAAGTATAAATTACTCTAATTCGTGTACATTTTTAGAAACTTTTGCGGAGAACCCCCCATTCACCCCCGAGTGGGGTTGTGCATAAAATCTAAAAAGAAACTCAAGCCAAAAAAAGAACAGCACAAAAGAGGGCAAGGATTCTTTTGGGTAGATATGATATCTAAGCATAAGTTTAGTACAAATATGGGCCAATTAAGACGATAGTTATTGAAGATTAATTTATTGGTGGTAGAGGAGCATCGCAACTACAAAACTGGACAGATTAGTTCACCCTAAGTGAACATAGGTGATTCTTGTTTAGCGTGTACGTAGCACCCAAGTGTAGCTCTACGCAACACGCGTCTAAAAGCTAATAATATTAATTAGGAGCCTAATCACACTGTGTAGAGCACGTAGCTTAGCTTCCATTAGTGTAAGGAAGACAGTGTTTGCAGTGTGGTACTAGTCCAACAGATAACTAATCTGGTGACTTACACTAGTGCATCATTACTATTCACTAGTACGTCATTTCAATAAAGGGTGAGGGAAGCACTGTCCTCTCTCCGTAGTGTTTGCCGCGTCTCCCGGGCACCCAGTGACGTTCGCGTCGCGCCCGCTTTACACCGTCGCATTGACTGCGTGGTGACGTCAGCGCCAGGCGCTGTGTAACTAGTGATCTACAATACTGGGAGAGTGTCCGAAGCGCCGGCTCCCTCGTGGGCCTCTTGCGGTGAATTACCGCGCGCGCCGCGCCGCTGCTGCGCCGGACCCGTTAAAGCCCCTATGGGCTTTAGGACCCGTAGGCTTCCTACGCTCGGGAAGCTCGCGGAAAGTGAAGCGCGTCTGCTACGCTCTGTAGTTTTAGATGCGAACCAGCTCTTTAACTAACGCGTGTAACGCCGTACGTTACGTGCATCCGTACGAATGCGCCGCAACGCGTTCCCCTCGCCGTAGGTGTTGGAGCGTTGCCTGGTAGGTCACGCCACAGCTTTGCGTTGACGTCACGCTCCCCTCGCACGCTTCCCTCGCAGGTGCGCACTGACGTCACTCTCTCCCTCACCCGCAGCATGCTCGCCGTAGCGCCCGCAGCTGCCGGCTGCTCCACCCGCTCGCAACACCTCTGAACGTGTCACTTCTCTCTCGCTTCACCCGTGGTAGTCAAGGCGAAACGCGCACCTGCTCCGGTCCAGCGCCCGTGTCTCGCTTCTGAAGAAACGACTACGAAGTCGTGCCAAACGCTTTAATGACAGTTACACGAGACCCAACCCGCCTCCCGTGTCTTTGCGTTTCAAACAAACGTTTACTCGAGTAAACGCTACACTGAGTTTCGCTTCAAACCGTTCTTCCAGCACCCGCATCGACGCCCGTTCCAACCGGGTCAACGCCGTGCGCACCGCTGCTGCTTCGCATCCCATCAGGGTTCCCTTCGGGGAGACGGTCCAAGTTTTTTGCGTTCAGTTTCCTACAAGGCACGTGAAGTCTATTTAACTTCAATAATGTGGTGCGGCATTGAGTTTACCCATCTTTAAGCGTTCTTTTAGTGCTGGGGCAGCAAGAATTGCAAATATTCCTCTGTCAAACGGCACCAGCGTGGCCTATATATGTTCCAGGGCTAGAGTTCGGCAACGGCAATGTGGTATTAACTGTGCTTGCGTAAAAACGCGGAGAATGAACACGCACAAGGGAAGAACGAAAGGAAACTCTTTCGCATGGGTAAGCGGGCAATATTATCATGCGTGCAAGCAATAAGAGTAATGAAAAAAGTAAATTATTCGCGCGGTTAGTTGAAACAATTACGTGCAGTGACCGCTTCGCTCACCACTAAGAGCTTTTTACTCACGGTGGCCAGTGGTTTACAGCCATGTTCACGCGTCCCTTGTTCGACGATTTGTTACCTACAACTACTATTTTATTATGGACCTAGCACAGTAAGAAGGCGTAAAGGAAACCAGAGAAAGAGTACAGATGGCCGTACCACCACAATGTTTTAGCATATTTCGCTTATGAGGTAGCGCACAGCAACAAGGCTGACCGCGCGCAAAGCTTGTAATAAATTGAGACATTTGAAAGAAAAGCGATGCCGGGTAAGCAAACTAATTTCACAAGTGTACGCATAAAAGGCTTAATATACAAAAATGTTATACGAATATTTAAATATCATTAGATTAAAGATATAAGTATCAGCATTCTTGCTGTACAAGAGCTGCCCGATCAAAAATGCGGTAAGCAATTTACAAATCCGAAGGTGCCATTTCAATTCATTTAGAAAATTGATCGAATACTTATATTGTCCATGTACCTAGCCTGAAATAAATGTAACATGCGATAACATATATACATTATAAACAGGTATAGTGACGGGATGTTTCAGAGCCAGCATGGGTCACTCATGCCCAACAGTATATTCTTCTATGTCACTCATGCGTCAGAGAGAGAAGAGAGAGAAAGGTAATGCGGAAGAGCAGGGAGGTTAACCAGAAAACATATCTGGTTTGCTACCCTGCGCTGGGGAAGGGGTAAGGGGAGACAGAAAAGTTAGAAAGAGAGCATTGATATTGGGAGGGAGGGAAACACACACACGCACGCACGCACGCACGCACGCACGCACGCACGCACGGCACGCACGCACGCACACACACACACACACACACACACACACACACACACACCACAACACACACACACACACAACACACACACACACACACACACACACACACACACACACACACACACACACACACACACACACACACACACACACACACACACACACACACACACACACACACACACACACACACACACACACACACACACACACACACACACACACACACACACACACACACACACACCACACACACACACACACACACACACCACACACACACACACACACACACACACACACACACACACACACAGGAGTGTCACAATCGTTCAACGAGGCGGGTCGCTCGCAGAAACTTCATCAGCGCCTTCGTTGCTTTCTGGCGTGAAGCTCGATCTTTCCGACATTCCAAGATCGACTGCTCAGAAAGCGGCTGGTCGTCGAGGCGAGCAAACACTGCTGAGAGGGACTGTCTCTCAGAGCTGTACTGAGGGCACTGACATAAAATATGCGTCAGGATTGTTTATATCTACAGGGATCGCTTTACATCAGTGCGAAACGTTTGTGGGAGATGCGTACACTGCTTCACCACACGAATTGGAAACAGATTCAAACAATTCATTCTCACGTAGAGGTGCTTAAACTTCTGGTATTTTGGAAGTTCACAGCGGCTAGCGTTCGCGCGGTTCGTATATTCCATAAGAACATTAAGACGAGTAGTTAAATACAGGACACGCGACCGCAATTTCCCGCTTTTTTCTAATGAACTCAATATCGTCCATCACGTTTTCATGCTGAAAATCCTAACACTGAAACAGCGTGTGAAAAGGATTTTCAAATTTATAATAAATATAAAGAGACGGCTAGACGGGTACAGTAAGCCTCTCTTGTCCTGCAGAAGCGTGAAATCAGCTGCTCTGAGCTGAGAATCACGTTTATTTTCGGGCATTCGCTTGTAATATGAAGTGAGGCATGCACAATGTTCCACTTTTGTGGTTTCATTTATTTTGGTTATGCTTGCTTTTAAATGCGAAGCATTTCTTAGCAAACTTCTGCGACTTTGAGCGTATCTATCTATCTATCTATCTATCTATCTATCTATCTATCTATCTATCTATCTATCTATCTATCTATCTATCTATCTATCTATCTATCTATCTATCTATCTATCTATCTATCTATCTATCTATCCGCCTACGACTTTGTGCTTTCCTGTTCGCTTGGTTAATCGAATGTACACCAAAATTGGTATGGCATAACATGACTGTATGACTAGCATCAATGACAAGTTATAACATGAATATCATGACACGCATGACATGTACAGCATGATTTACATGCCACGCTCATGGTGCGCTGGCGGCCGTTTCGCTAGCTTTATATACACCAAAATTGGTACGTTGCGACGTGACTGTGTGACGAACATAAATTTAAAACACGAGTTAACATGAAAATCATGACACGCATGTCATGTACAGCATGATTTACATGCCACGCTCATGGTACGCTGGCGGCCGTTTCGCTAGCTTGATGTACACCAAAATTGGTATCTTGTGACGTGACTGTGTGACGAACATAAATAACACGAGTTAACATGAAAATCATGACACGCATGTCATGTACAGCATGACTTACGTGCCACGCTCATGGGGCGCTGGCGGCCGTTTCGCTAGCTTGATCTACCCCGAAATTGGTATCTTCCGACGTGACCGTGTGACGAATATAAATAACAGGAGTTAACATGAAAATTATGACACGCATGTCATGAACAGCATGACTTACGTGCCACGCTCATGGTGCGCTGGCGGCCGTTTCGCTAGCTTGATATACACCAAAATTGGTATCTTGCGACGTGACTGTGTGACGAACATAAAAACACGAGGGAACATGAAAGTCATGACACGCATGTCATGTACAGCATGACTTACGTGCCACGCTCATGGTGCGCTGGCGGCCGTTTCGCTAGCTTGATCTTCTCCGAAGTTGGTATTGCGCGACGTTACTGTGTGACGAACAAAAAATAATAGGAGTTAACATGAAAACCATGACACGCATTTTCCTCAATGACATACAAGGCGATGTATGCAGCTCTTTGCTAGCTGCTTCGCATTACATCGATTCGCACAATGCGTGGGATCTGCCGGCTTTTTTTTTCACGTATATTTCCGCATATCTTTTACCTAATGCGCTCATTTCTTTATAATCTATATATATGGGTCAGTCCGGCACCTTGAGATAGAGATTGGTGACCCCCACGTTTTCATCATCCGACGAAGACAAATCGTCATCATATACCTTCAATATAATTTCTGGCTGAAGAATGTGGGTTTGCGCCACACGTCATTTTATTAAGGCGAAAGCCTCAGAGACCACATCGAACGCGAGAACTGACCGTCTGCGGCGGCGTCAACCAGAGTGACGCAAAAATTTATTTCTCTCCAAAATATTCTAGCAATGAGCCGGTTTTGGTTAGAAGAAATCAGCACGATTTTTTTCGAGTACACTTGAGATGGTCGTCAAAAACGGCTGGCACATTTGTAGTGAAATGACCCCCTTGTCAGTGGTAAAAATCATCGAACTATTACACTATGCGAACGCACTTACTGCAAGAACTCCTGCTAGCTTTCGCAGCGTTGCATCTGATGTGTGAAATTAAGTATAGAACATGCGGCAGCGCGCCATCGCTGCCGAAGTGAATCACAGAGGGCACGTAGAAAGATACGCGTGGTTTAAATCTTCTCCACCAGGTGCCGAAACTTCCCAGCCGTTCACAAGAAAAACAGTCTGCTGTTTCAATAAACGTATTGCATTAATTGGCATTATTATCCTGACATTTAACTGGTCCATATCTTAAGCATACATATGCTCCAGTATCTATATATATATATATATATATATAGAGAGAGAGGAGAGAGAAAGAGAGAGGTTGTCCCAGCTATCTTTAGCCAAGGGTTAAGATATACAATATTAGAGGCAGGCGAGGGAAATCAGTTGCAAAATTGCTCACCGCCACATTGCGCACTACAAACAATTTTTCGTTTTGTAATTAACTAATTTGTTAATTATGTTTATTTAACTAAATTGCTAAATATTGACTATAGGCAAGAAATGCCGCTTGCAAAGTTCGAGAGCGTCTTTAGAAACCCCCTATTGCATTATTTGCGATAAAGAAAGTGTCACGTATACCATTTTTCCAAGCTGCAAAGAAAGCCCGCGAAATACAAAAAGAACCACGTGACTAGCGCATTCGCGCGCAGCGGAAATGCTGCCCTCAGCCGTGGTTTGAGCGAACGAAATCATCTGCGGCCGGGATTCTCCGTCTTCTTTGCAGCGGTAGGCAGATAAGTTAACGGTGGTTTCTTGGCCCGCGTCAGCCAGTTGGCGCACATGACGGTGCAAGTTGTAGCGAGTGCGGGCCAAGAAACCACCGTTAACTTATTGGCCTACCGCTGCAACGGAGACGGAGAATCCCGGCCGCAGATGATTTCGTTCGCTCAAACCACGGCTGAGGGCAGCATTTCCGCTGCGCGTGAATGCGCTAGTCACGTGGTTCTTTTTGTATTTCGCGGGCTGACCATCTATAAGGCATTATGTGCAGTTTCTTGATGCGACGTCTGATGACGATGAAGAATTATGACTGAGCATTTTGTAATGGGTTGGAAGCTTTAAATGACCCACTAGTTATGTAATTCGCATTGTGTGACGCCCAGTCGTTATTTCACTCTCCAAACACGCTTTATAACATACGCTAACGTGAGAAAGAGATAGAGAGATGGGAATTAACTTTATTGAGACCCTGAGGAAATGGATCATCAGAGCCTTATGGGCTTCCTTGGCAACCAATAGTGGGTGCACTTGCGAGGAACCCACTACGCTATAAATCATAATTTTTGTGAAGCAAGGAAGAAGCCACTACACAATTTTTCTTGATTCTGCGCAGAACCGTGGTACCTGCTAAACACCTGTAAGGTATTATGTGCACTTTGTTGATGCTGTGGCTAATGACGATGAAGAATTATGGCGGAGCCCTTTGTAATGGGTTAGAAGCATTCAACAACTCACTCGTTACGCAATTCGCATTGTGTGACGCCTCGTTACAGAATTCGCGTTGTGTGACACTTGGTTGTTATTTTACTCTTCTACCACGCTACATTACATATCTTAATATGGTTCCTTCCCGACATGAAGCCTGTATAGGGTCTTTTTGCATTGCAGTTTCAAGCACCGGCATGGCTCTGAGGTATCCCACGCAGAGGGCCCAGGTTCGAACCTCGTTCCCTCCTGGAAATTTTTTCTTATTTAGTTTTTTTTTTCTTATTTCGAGTAATAGTGGTTACGGACACCGGCGGCGGCGGCGGCGGCGGCAGCGGCGGCGGCGGACAACTACGGCGCCAAAAACGGCCCTTGTTGTGATCTCATAACAGCTTTCGCTGTAAAACAAGCAACTCCACGAAGTGAATCATGACGAGTGGGCGGAAGTCTAGGTATCGTATCGGTGAGTAACCGTACGTTACCCGAACGTTGCCCCATATAATGTAAATTGAGCGACATAAAGTGACATAAGGTGACATAAATAGTCGACATCAAAGCTCGCTCCTAAGGTCCATAATGTGTACGTTGAAGTCGCCGACTAGTATAAAGCGTTTGTGCTTGCAGGTGTTTTGTATTGTTCTGTCACAATTATGATTGATATTAGTTTATTGTTAAACCTCATGTTTCCATTTTGCGCGGTGCTGTGTAAGCACGAACACGGACGCCAAACGGATGGACGGACAAGCCTCGGCCTTAAGGTGCTTCTCCCGTAAAACATAGCGTGAGTAAGTGCTAGTGCCATAAAATATTACCGACCCTCCAACAACCATCACGCGCTGGGGTAATTCTAGGTTACCACCAACTTCAACAACATGGTGGTCTCACTAAGTGCAGTTCTTTCTTTCTAAGTAGCTTAGGATCAGCAGCCTGGTCTATCAACACTTTTCTTTTGGTCATAAAACTCTCGGGTAAACCTATGGGTGACCTTCTTATAGCACCCTTCTTCTTGTAGCAACCTTCTTATAGCACCCTGAGCCACCGCGTCGCGGTGCTAGGTAGCTAGAAGTAGGGCGCCTCGATACCAGCGTTCTCTCGGCCTTCGATGCCAGCGTAGCTTCGTACACGTTGGTGACAGCGTCCACTGCTTGACCCAATACGTTAACATTGCACAACGCGATAGCTCCACTGAATGACAAAATATCGTGGCGGCGCGGTCAATAGGTGTCGCCACCTTAGTGCGACCTCACGTTGGCATCGGTAGCATGGCTATAAGCGGTATGGATGTGGCGTGTTGCAGTGCGTGCTTGTATTAGGGGCGAATCACATAAGAACCTAGCTTTGTCGTCCACTTTCACTGTCCGCTGTCACGGTATATAGAAAACAGTCGCTATAGTCGAAACATACCTCTGTATGTTGCGATTGCGATTATGATTATAAAGTCTCAGATAAACTACATATGCAGCACTCAAGATACTCCTGAAACATCTTAACAAAAATGAAATCGAATAACAATTAAAGGCGCTATGTTCCCGAAATCAACAAATCTGGCTATCACAATTCTGAAGGACGTGCACAGTGAGATGTGGAAGGTGTCGTGCCTGACAGATTGTCTTCAACGAGAAACCCGAAAGAAATCCTTTTTTAAGCGCTGTTAAATGCTTTTTTGAGAGACAACTTTAGAATTTCGCGGCATTTCCTCCTCAAAGGCGAAATATATGTTTGTATCGTTCTTCAGCAACCATTGCGCAATAAAGAACACGGGACCAGAAAGAGACCAGGACAAGCGCTTTCCTGGTCTCTTTGTTGTCCCGTGTTCTTTATTGCGCTGTAGTTGCTGAAGAACGATGAACAACCAACACACCCAAACGTTCTCTCTTCTGATATCTGCGTATGTTGCGATTACGATTACGAAACAAAGTACAAGCACAAACCCTTTATACTAGTCGACGAATTCAACGTAGACATTATGGACAGCGACTGAATTATGCAGTATATGATGTCTCGATACGCTCTACGATGCACTTTATATGGCTGGAAACAATCAACTACCACCCGAGAAACATGCATAGAACTTGTGTTTGCCAACATTAAATTAGATTCACTCGAAGAACCATTGGCTCTTAATTTCACAGATCACAAAGCAGTACTAATGAAGTGAAAACGAAATTCAGAACTCAAGACGATATAGGAATTATAACAAGAGGATTAAAATAGAAGAGCATTGAAGAGGAAAAAATGAATACATTTGTGTGTGTGTGTGTGTGTGTGTGTGTGTGTGTGTGTGTGTGTGTGTGTGTGTGTGTGTGTGTGTGTGTGTGTGTGTGTGTGTGTGTGTGTGTGTGTGTGTGTGTGTGTGTGTGTGTGTGTGTGTGTGTGTTATACTTTATGTCGGTCAATTTACATTCGCAGCGGCAACGCGCGGCTGACGTACGGTGACATCTCCATGTGGGGTCATCAATGTTTTAACGCGAATAGCGTTAAAGAACTCCTTTCCCTGAAATTCCCGCGTCGGCGTTGGTGTCGGCATCGGTGACGGCGTCGGTGGTTGTGAATGAAAAATTATCATCTTGTTTGCGACTGAAAAATCGAAAAAGACGCAAATAAAATAAATAATATAATCTTCGGATTCGAGTGAGTATCAAACCCAGGCCGTCTACGTGGCAAGCAGGCGTTCTACCACAGAGCCACGCTATTTCTTGAAACTGCTTCTGAAAAAAAAAAGAGAAAACACTATACGAATGTCATGTAGTGGAAGGAATCTCCTTAACGCATGTAATATTGCGTGGCAGAAGCGTATAATGACGCCATGCGTCAAAACATGTGAATTTCGCAACGAGTGGGTGTCGCAACGCGAGCGCCAGAGCTCGAGAGCGGCTTGGACTCTGCGCATGCTCCCTGGCGGCTCCGAAACTTCTTGGGCGCTCCAGCTCCTGGTGTGCCGCATTCTATGACTTTCTAGTGTTCCGCCGTAGTTGGTATGCGTGCCTCTGACTTGTACTTTGACAAACAGGGCATGGTCGCCCGTGCTCGGGCGCTTATCTCTTCAGGGGGGAGGTTTGTATATCTTGTGCTTTCACTATAGACGGTTTCAAGATTGCGATAGCAGGAGCACGTAGTGTACCCCAAGAAACTTCCGGTCACTTCATTTATTATTCTGCAACCCCGAAGCATAAAGCGTTTTTTTAAGATTTGTCAGAGTAAAGGAATACTATTTTTCCAGTTTCACATAAAAGAAAGGCGCTTATAGTTAAAGACTAACCCTTTTAGTGCTGTGTGTAGCTTAGAAGAATATTTATTTCAAATATTTTGCTAGACACAGGGAGAAAAGTGTTGAAACTCTACGGGCTACTCGCCAAGGCTTTTGTTCCCCGCCAATCCTGCTAGCATACGCCAGCGCAGGAAACCGGAAGCGGTCCAGGGGCTGTGTTAGTAAATAGTGAAACTCTCTATAGACGGCACCAAAGTCTCTTCGCTGGCTGCAGCAGCCGCGTTTGCTAAGGGAGTGAGCTGCAAGCTATAGAAGAGCCAAAGCAGGGGCTAGTTGAAGTAACCACTGTGCCAGTTAGTTCGCGCTCGTCCTGTGTATATCTCTGAGTCCTTCTTGGTGTTTGATCAGCGCGCTGCAAGTGTCGAGCTGTGACAGTTGTTAGTTCCCATCACGGAGAAAAAAAAACAAAGCTAGGAGGGAGCGTCACGTGAAAATTTTGAAGCCTAGCATAAAAAATGAAACAGGAGTATGCTGAGAATTGTGACCACTGTAGGGACAACCAGGGAAGGAGTGGCGTCCGAGGAGGTTGGCTTGTGGACACTAGGTGCGCGCGCTCGTAAATTTCTGTTTTTGTTCATGAGCCCACCAAAAAAATGGCCAAGCTTGCACTCAGTCGCGCAAGGCTTGGAACAGCGAAAGTGGATGATTCTGAGGACTAATCTGGTCGCGTCTAGGTTGTCTTTAGGCCTTTGCTAAGTCGTGCAGATTGTTTATAGGTTACTTCTAGGTCTTTGTTAGGATTTAACTAGGTGATGCTAGGTTGGCTCCACGTTGATTCTGAGCGCAGAGAGGTAGGAGGTAAACCGCAGACAGTTACAGACACGACACGGTTGGCCAAACTGCAGAGACAGAACCTCGCGCTGAAACCAAGCGTTCGCTCCTCTCATAGATCTACGGGCACGTCGTCGTTGGCGTAGGGCTTCCATCGCTTCGGAGTCTTCTCGCAGCCGCCGTTGCCTTTACCGTTCCCTAGTATTATCTCGTTGTACGTACTCGGGGTTTCGGCTCGCCGCCGTCGGTTCGCAGCCATTTCTTGGGCTAACTGTTGCCTTCGTCATTTTTACTGGACCAGTGGTGAGTAGTGGGATTTACCTAAGTTCTGTGGCACATACCCGTTTATGACGACGATAGCTTTTGGTTCGCCGGACAAGGAACGACTTTCTAAACAGGTTCGCTGTTAAAAGGAAACGAAACAGGAGCATCATGGGAAATGCGACACAAACGCGAGGAGCAAGTGGCTGCGGAGAAAGTTGGCTTCCGGATGCTAGGCTCGCTCCCTCCTATTTTTAGGGGCGTAGCGGTTTATGGTCTAGGCGTGTCGGCGCGCATCGTGCATCGTCGTCTGCTGTCCCGGCATGCATCGTCGTCGCTGTTAAGACGGTCCATTTGCTTGAGCGCAAGAGAGGGCGCCACCGCCTCAGCGTTCGAGCGTTCGCCGTGTGGCGAGAGAGGGCGAACGGCGCGCATTGACTATGGAAACGCTCTTTCTGCGATGAACGTTGAACTACCAGCTCGCAAGGAACGAGAACGCGCCCCCGCAAGAGACAACGCCGACGCAGACAGCGTCTGCTAGCGAGTTTCTCGATTCGAAATGCCGACTGTTCGCGCTGCACAAGCGTTCACCGGCTATCCCGTATATATAAGAACGGGATCTTGACCTGCAATGTAGTGCCGGTGGAAGACTTTTCTTGTGCGTATGTGAGCATTACAGATTCGCAGCGTGCACAATAACTAAAAGGGGACAGCGGCTCTCTGTGTCTAATCTTTCTTCTGTCTCTCATTGCCCCTTAGCAGTGATTTTGCCGTGGAAAACACCGGCGCACACTGCATGCTTCGCCCCTCCACACGTTTCACGTTGGAGGAGCTGAAACACCCTTCCCTTCATGCCTCGCCCATCCCCATATTTTCTTTCCTCGATGGACGTTAAACCCCAGATATTATTATTATCTTTCCTCGATGGTTCGCACTCACCCTGAGTATGTTCTTTTCGTGCGTCCTTTGTGCTTGAGCAGCTGGCATCAAGTTTCGAGCTGCTTGCCGCAGGCTAGTGAAAGAAACCCACGTGACTGGTATGGCAAATTGACCCGCCATCTATGGACTGGGATCACAGTTAAAATCTGCGTTCCGTCTCTTTTCTCCCAACTCTCTCTGGCGGGATCAACTCCCTCTCCTCCGGGAGGCGCGCTTTCCGCCGCCTTGCTGGCGCCGCCGACTTTGAAATCCGTTGGAAAGTTTCGTGTCTGGCGTTGGTAAGGCGTGCTTTAGCCGTCGTCGCTCGTCCGTTTGACGGTGCGCGCTCGCTGTGTGCTTGTGCGACGCGATGTTTTACGTCTCGGGATGTTCGTGCATAGTGCTTTGTTGCTCGAATACTTCCAGAACAAGTCCCGGAATATATGTGCCGGCCCCCAAAAGAACAACAGGTGAGCGTGCCCTTTGAGTTGCGGCTTTCATTGTGTCAGTTTGAATTCACGTCCATACCGAGTAGCTGTTCTCTGCAATGGGGCTACAGTTATTGTTTTCAAAAATGACTGATTCGAAAAGGGCACGATGCTGCGTTTAAATCGTTATACGAACAAGCAGCGGACATGAAGCCCATGCGACGTAACTATATAGTTACACGCTTACAACTCTCACAGAACCGCGTGCTTGAATATGTGTTTTGCATTTATTTCCGTTTAATTACTCGCCATCGCCTATAACCGCGTTTCTAAGGCTGTAGTAAATGTATAAAAACTTGTGCTGCTCTGAGACGAACAAACGAATTCACTTTTGCACGAGTCGACGGCGCTCTTCATCTGATTGGAACTTGTCCCTTTTCTTCAGGGTGGAAGCGTTTTTAAAGTATTCCTGAACGCCACACAGCTGATTGGTGCGCCCAGAGAAAAGCTGAAAAATTGCAGAATCGGCGCATTTCAAGAAGAGATGCCATGAATCCTCCGATATCATCTGTTCATTTTCTTCGCGTTTATCATCACTAGTTTTATGAAAATCAACGTTTTTGGAAATGTAGTCAATAAAGTGCGGCCAATATTAGTTGTGGTTTATGTGGAGTTCGTTTTCACATCTTTAAAATGATCTTTACATGATTATTCTATTTTTGGGTATTCAACTGCTTTCATTGTTTTTGCATTGCAGTGAATGTTCAATTTTGTTAGTTATGATAATTTTGTGCAATATCGTGCGCATATATCAGAACCTCTTCTGCACTTTTGTCAGTATAAAAATTGTTTTTTTATTATGTGCCCTAATGTTATGCTGTTTTTTTATTCCACTGTTCTTTAAGTTCTTAACTTTGCCGATACCTTTTGTGTTGTTTAGTGGTCATGAACACGTCTATGTGAATCTCCTGTTCATCACTTCCGTTAATCTCCTGAACCTCTGTCGCACCACATTTGATGAAAATGTTGATTTTCGGAAACGACAATAAAACGAGACCAAAGATATTTTGTGTTGTGAGTGCAATTCATTCTTTTGCGTTCTGGCACATGCTGCACGACTGCAGTGTGTTCAGAATGCTTGATTGCAAATTGCGTACATTCAAACGCGCAACGAACGCGCGGCGCAGCACGCGCAAGCGGATGCAAAAAAGGAAAAAAAAAAAAAAAAACGCCGGCGCAGCACGCGCGGGCGGGCGGGCAGCGGGTTCATGAAAAAAAAGTGGGGGAGGAGGCTGCGCAGCACGCAAACAAAACAAAAAAAATAAAAAACGGCGCTTGCAAGAGAGCTAGGAGAGGAGGTGCGAGGCGCGGCTGGTGTTGCCATGACGACGCATACCGTGTGCGCCGCCATTCTGCAGTTTGAGCTTCTGGATCCCAGCCGCCAGGATAGTAACTGAAGGGACGTTTGGCGCTGCCAGCGCTGACGTCATGAATTAAGACGTCCTATGGGAGGTATACGGAGTAACCTCCCCCTGCTTGCCGTTCTTCGTGTGACATTCCAATTTGTTTCTATCGCATTGATTACTTCGCCCCTGGGGCGAAACTGTGACTTCTTTATTTTAAGATGATATATGTTGGTGTAAAAGATACGAAGCGAGCTCGGAGTATTTTCGCTTTACATGTCTATCTTATGTTTGGCCCAAGTAATACTGAGATATACGTGACAAGACCACCAACATAACCTGAACCGGCACGCAGGATTTTCTCTATAGCATATCTTTGCAGTTTCTCTTACAATCGGCTCCATGCACAGGCACTGTAGGGTTTCCCAATCCCACGTTCTTACCTCCACGTGCGGTTTGCAATGGGGAGAGCGTGCCGCTACCCCGTCCTAGAGTAGAGAGTACTTTAAATGTTTCATAGCTTGTTCTAAACGTGTCTGTTGACCGAAGACAGTATATTTGACCAACGGGATAGCTGAATGTAGCTATTCGATAGTAAAGTATAAATTACTCTAATTTGTGTGCATTTTTAGAAACTTTTGCGGAGAACCCCCCATTCACCCCCGAGTGGGGTTGTGCATAAAATCTAAAAAGAAACTCAAGCCAAAAAAGTACAGCACAAAAAAGGGCAAGGATTCTTTTGAATAGGTATGGTATCTGAGCATCTAAATAAGGATCAATTAAGACGATAGTTCTTGAAGATTAATTTATTGGCGGTAGGGGAGCATCGCAACTACAGAAATGAACAGATTGGCTCACCCTAAGTAAACATAGGTTATCCTCGTTTGGCGTGTACGTTGCACCCAACTGTAGCTCTAGTCAACACACGTCAATAGCTAATTAATATTAATTAGGTGCCTAATCACATTGTTTATAACACGTAGCTTAGCTTCCATTAGTGTGATCAAGACAGCGTTTGCAGTGTTCGTATCAGTCCAACATTTCTCATCTGTTGAGTTAAACTAGTGCATCATTACTATACACTAGTGCGTCATTTCAATAGAGGGTGAGGGAAGCGCTGTCGTCTCTCCGTAGCGTGCGCCGTGTCTCCCTGGCACCCAGTGATGCTCGCGTCGCGCGCCATTGGGTTCGCGCCTCCCCTGCTTTGCACCGTCGTATCAACTCCGTGGTGACGTCAGCGCCAGGTGGTGCGTAACTAGAGTAACCTACAATACTGGGACAGTGTCCAAAGCGCCGCCTCCTTCGTGGGCTATTTGCGGTGAACTGCCGCGCCGCTGCTGCGCCGGACCCGTGGACTTCCTGCGCTCGGGAAGCTCGCTGGAAGTGATGGGCGTCTGCTACGCGCTGTAGTTTATTAGATGTGAAGCATCTTATAGCGGAGTTCAATCCGGTGGTGGTGGTGGTGGTGTGCGGCGTGACCACCCCTACTGCGCATGCGCAAGCCCTCTCCACACTTCCTCTCCCTCTCCACACCTCCTCTCCCTCTGCACTCCTCATCTCCCCTCTCCACTTTCCCCCTCCCCGCCCCTTTCCCCTCTCCCTTTCCACTTCCTCTCTCCCATCTCCCCCTTTCCCTCCCCCTCTGAAACGCGGGCTCTACATGCCGAAACGCTGCTTCGCATCGCCTCATAGTCCCCTTTAGCGAGAGATGGTGTGATCTTGCGTTGAGATTCCACACAAGGCACTTAAAGTCTATTTAACCTGAGTAATGCGGTGCGGCATTGAGCTTACCCATCTTTAAGCGTTGTCTTAGTGCTGGGGCTGCTAGAGAAGGCAAAAACTCATCTGTCAAACGACATCAGCGTAGCCTATATATGTTCCAGGGCTAGAGTTCGGCAACGGCAATGTGGTATTAACTGTGCTTGCGTAAAAACGCGAAAATTTAACACGCAGAAGGGAAGAACGGAAGCAAACTCTTTCGCATTGGTTTAGCGGGCAATATCATCATGCATGCAAGCAATAAGAGTAACGGATAAAAGTAAATTACTCGCACAGTCGATTGAAACAATTACGTGCGGTGACCACTTCGCTCACCACTACGAGCTTTTTACTAACGGTGTACA
This sequence comes from Rhipicephalus sanguineus, assembly GCF_013339695.2. NCBI lineage: Eukaryota > Metazoa > Arthropoda > Arachnida > Ixodida > Ixodidae > Rhipicephalus > Rhipicephalus sanguineus. The sequence continues at coordinate 118,549,345 of NC_051182.1, read as the reverse complement.
GTGGCTTACAGCCATGTGCGCGCGTCCTCGTTCGACAATTTGTTACCTGCGACTACGATTTTATTATGGACCTAGCACAGTGAGAAGGCGTATGGGAAACCAGAGAAAGAATACAGATGGCTGTACTACCGCAATGTGTTAGCATATTTCGCTTATGAGGTAGCGTAAAGCTTGTAATAAATTGAGACATTTGAAAGAAAAGCAATGTCAGGTAAGCAAACTAATTTCACAAGTGTGCGCATAAAAGGCGTAATATACAAAATGTTATACGGATATTTAAATATCATTAAATTAAAGATATAAGTATCAGCATGCTTGCTGTACAAGTTAAATAGCTGCCCGATCAAAAATGCGGTAAGCAATTTACAAATCCGAAGGTGTCATTTCAATTCATTTAGAAAATTGTTCGAATGCTTATATTGTCTATGTACCTAGCCTGAAAAAAATGTACCTTGCGATAACATATATACATTATAAACAGGTATAGATCGAGACTGGATGTTTCAAAGCTAGCTGCGGTCACTCATGCCCAACAGTCTATTCTTCTATGTCACTCATGCGTCAGGATTGTTTATATCTAGAGGGATCGCTTGACATCAGTACGAAACGTTTGTGGGAGATGCGTAGACTGCTTCACCATACGAAGTGAAAACAGATTCAAACAACTCATTCTCACGTACAGATGCTTAACTTCAGGTATTTTGGAAGTTCACGGCGGCTAGCGTTCGCGCGGTTCGTGTATTCTATAAAACATTTAGACGAGTAGTTAAATACAGCAATTTCCCGCTTTTTCCTAATGAGCTCAATAAAGTCCATCGCGCTTTCATGCTGAAGATCCCAATACTTAAACAGCGTGCGAAATGGATTTTCAGATTTCTAATAAATATAAAGAGACGGCCAGACGGTTAAAGCAAGCCTCTTTTGTCCCGCAGGCGCTTGTAATCAACTGCTGTGCGCTGAGAATCACGTCTGTCTTTTGGGGCGTTCACTCATAATATGAAGTGAGGCATGCACAATGTTCCACTGTTATAGTCATTTATTTCGGTTAGGCTTGCTTTTTTTTACACGTATATTTCCGCATATCTTTTACCTATGCGCTCATTTCTCTATATTCTACGGGTAAGTCCGGCACCTTGAGATCGATATTGGTGACCACCACGTTTTCGTCATCTCACGGAGACAAATCGTCATCACATACCTGCAGCATAATTTCTGGCTGAAGAATGCGCGTTTGCGCCGCACGTCATATTATCAAGGCGAAAGCCTCAGAGGCCACATCAAACGCGAGAACTGACCGTCGGCGGCGGCGTCAACCCGAGTGACGAAAAAAACGATCATCACGTCGTGACGTGATCTTGACGTCACAGATCGCCAAAGTATGTGACGTGATCATGACGTCACATAGCGTGCCGTCATGTGATTACGTCTTATCATTAAATCGTCGCTTTGCAACTGCCTCCGTGATCGGTTGGCCGATCATGGAGGCAATGCCAATCCAGGTGAGGTTCAGAAAGCTTGCATTGCCTCCGACCTCGGAGGCAGTGCAAAACCATGTTAGGTGCAGAAACCTTTCGGAGGGTGTGCGAGGGAAGATAAATACACCCACTGAATAAAAAGAAGAAGATGGTTCTCACCTTCGAGTCGTCTTAGGCGATAGCATAATGAACCCTGTGAGTTTTTATCGTTAATCGCTACGTGAATGGCAATCATGTCAAGTTATTGATGTAATGGCCTATCAGTTATGTTGGCATCAATTCGTGCCCTTTGGTATATACCAAGTGAACGGCACGCGAGAGTTACGCGAGTAATTTCTTCATTTTTGGTACTGCGGCCAGGCCTGACGGATACATTCCGCTTCGCATGTTTTATTGTTAAAGCTTTCACCATAATAAGGAAACAGCTGAGCGCGGGAGGCAGTCTTGTAAAACAAATCCAACGCAAGAAATAAAAAAAATGATATGAAGTGCGCAAACGCATTAGCATGAGCTAACCATTTACTACGTGCATATTTGCTACGTTCTCCTGGTTATCTTCAATAACTCCGACTTATTCTCTTCTGCAGCACGTCTACGTTCGTCATTCCACAGGTAACTAAATTAGGCACGTTAGCTCACGATGAAGTGTGCGCAGAATGCGTTCCTCAAACAGCCGCATAAGTGCGGACCATTGCGGTGACATACCATGACCAGAAGGGAATATATGAAATTTCAGTTTCACAGCAAACAAACGCGTTCACTGTGCGATGAGTTGCTGCAGTATTATTTTGCTGTGACGTAGTATTCAATATCGCCCAAAATATGGCAATTTTTGCTAATAGCGGCCGAAATATAAAGCGTGTAGCAGGCGCTTCGACGCGGCTTCCCGAGCGCGGAAAATTAACGGTCCGGCGCAGCAGCGCCGTGGCGCGGCAGTTCACCGCAAAATGTCCTTGCTGCTACCATGTATTCGCGCGGCGCTTCAGACACTCACCCTATTCTAGGACACTCTAGTGCACGGCTGGTCTGGAGCATGGTCTGGAGACGCGCGCTCTCTCCATGAAGGAGCGAGCGCGCGCCTCCAGACCGGCCGTGTCTATTGAAACGCGCGCTTGCCGGCCTCCTCATCCGCGTGGTAGAACGGCCGCCTGGATCGGGGCGCGCTGCGGAACACCGCCGCGCGCCGATGATCCAGGCGGCCGTGGTGGTAGCGTGGTTTCGCTCGCTCATCGCCCTCCTAGCCCTCCTATGTGCACTCTCCCGCTTTATCTGCGGGTGCGTTAGCCGCGTTAGAAACTTAAGACGCGTCAGAGTTGCCAGATGCTACCGAGCAAACAAGCAAATAATCACCAAATAAGCCCAAAAAAAGCAGCGCGACTTTCGCGAAGGAGCCCGAAAGAAGTGGAAATTTAATGAATTTTGCCATTGTTGAAAATATTTTTAATTAAAATAAGAAATGTCACTCAAATGCGAAGGGGAGTTGAAAATATTACTTTAATTTTTTTGTACAGCGAAAATATGCGAAACTATGAAAGAAAGCACATAAATGCTTTTTAACATTGTCTCCAGGGTAGTCTTCATTCGGTTGAATGCACGTTTTACAGTGCATGATTAACGTTACTTGTTGATTCCCCTAACGTGTGTTTGACATCAACACTCAACTGCTCGAAGTCATCCACAAACGCGCTATTGGTGGACGTGATGATCACTAAGATAATTATATTTGCTGGAAAAACGCAAATAAGCCCCAAAAAACGCGGCAAGCGAGTGGAAAATTCTACAAGTGACTCGGCGACAAAAAATTGGCCGCGTATCTACGTGCTTCGCTGCAAATGTCGTCTAAAGACGATAGAAGAGGCGCTGCGTGAGATATGAACGCCATCTGGCAATACGTCGGGAAACGTGAATGCTGTGTTGTGGGCTGGTAGTCCCGCAACTCTGCCACGCCCTGAAGCTTAGCATCGCGAACACCTTACCCGATAACGAACAAGACGGGTCATTTGTATTACACTGCGTAAACATATCTCAATTATATTGCGCATACACCTTACTTTTTTCTGTTCCTATTAGTTATTAAGTGCTCTTGTTACGCATTTTTACGGTGTCCATGCATGTGCTGAACGTTGAACCGTTGCTTTTTACCCCGTACATAACCATCGTTGGGCCGACGTCTAGGGTCAATAAAGCTAAAATGAAACTAAAATGAACAAGAACTGGAAAAAAGCATTGCTGTACAATCAACCTCAACTTAAAGGGCCCCTCACCAGGCCACATAGCAAATTTTAGTTAGACGCTGGAAGTTGTTGTGTGCCGAATGAAGAGCAGTATGCCGCAAAAATTTTTCAAATCGGTTCATTACGAGCTGAGAAAAATTGGCCGCGTATCTGCGTGCTTCGCTGCAAATGTCGTCTAAAGACGATAGAAGAGGCGCTGCGTGAGATATGAACGCCATCTGGCAATACGTCGGGAAACGTGAATGCTGTGTTGCGGGCTGGTAGTCCCGGCGCAGCAGCAGGCGAAGACCGGCGGTGACCAACGCGACCGGCGGGGACGCCAGCCAACCCGAACACGCGGTTTGGCGCGAAGCGCCGAAGCAGAAGAAACGTCCGCACTCAACGAGTACTCTCCACACACTCTTTTATATTCACGTCGCCTAGGTAAAGCAGGAATGCCAGAGCGGCGCCCCATGGCACTCGTACAGTGCAATACTGAACCGAAACCGAAACACAACAATGAGCTCGTGCAGAGGGTACGGAGGACGCCAAGTTTCGGCGCAGTCGCATTTAACTAGGGTCTCTAGAATTACGTATCTATGTATTGTTATACATAGATACGATGGACACGATGATGCCGCCTTCCATGTACCCACCTACTGAGTACGCTCAAGAAGCTATTGCCCGCGCCGACCATGCACGTCAAGTTGCGCGCGTTCGGTTAACCGAATCGCAAGCGGGCCAACAATCTCGCTACGATCGCCGTCACAGAAACGCCCACTCTAATCCTGGATCTCTTGTCCTCCTTTAGTCTCCAGCACGACGTGTTGGGCTTTCTGAAAAGCTCCTCTTCCCGTACACCGGACCATACCGTGTATGCCGCCAAGTGACCGACGTGACGTATGAAATCGAGCCATTATCTTCGTCCTCGTCGACTCAGCCCCGCACCGACATTGTTCACGTTGTCCGTCTGTAGCCCTATCACATACCGGAACCCACCGACGCGTGTGTATAGTGACCATCCTCGCGACCGTCTTTGCCCGGGCGCACCGAGTCGGTGCTTTCACCGCCGGCGGGTAATGTTATGTGCCGCTTACCTAGAGGACGAAGAGGAAGAGGCCGTGTTCGTTGCTGCTTTCGCCATCTTGGTTGTCACCCCTACCTATGTGGTTGTGTAAATACTGTAAATACAGCCTTCTTCTGTCGTCTCCCCGTAACAGTATTTTCTAATAAAGGAACACACCACCTAATACTTACCTAGTGATGTTGCGCCTCAGATATGCGTAATGTTTGCTTTTTGATCAACAATGTACACTAGTATGAACCTAGTCAGCCGTTCACGATGGCTGGCCCTTGGGCAAGTGGTTCAACTTTTGCCGAGTGGCTGAATCGAGGGACGTGCCGACAAACAGAAAGACAGACAGAAAGAAAGTTCCCCAAGAAAGACTATCGTCTTTAAAACAATAATTTGTGGCGGCACGAAACCATGATGCGAGGAGGCGAGTTTCAAACCCTTGCCACTCACCCCGTGTAGCCTTAGCAAGCCAAATCCCTTCCCTGCCCTCTTCACTTGACACATACGCATGAACACGTCATGCGCATGCATGGTCACGTGCGCCTGACGTGCCCGAGCCAGCCCAAGCACGCGAGCGGCGTTGCACGGCCGCTACCTTTTTTTTTCTGTAGCGGCCGTGGGCGTTTTGTCGGCGTTCTCTGTGGTGTACTGCCTGTTTCTGCAGGACGGGGCATGAAAGTTGAGACATTTGTACGGGCACGAGAGTGACGGTATCACGAGCCAGTGTCGCATTAACGTTTACTTGGACGCGGTAGAATAAGTGAGCATAATGAGTGCTCGAACGCGCCAGAACATTACTTTCGTTTCCAGGGCTGGCGTCTGCTCGATGCGCTGACCGCGGGGACACTAACGCATGGGAAACGGAGGCACATTAGCCACGCATCTCGCTGCAATTCACGAAAAAAAAATGAAAAAGACGCACACATTCTGTTTGTGTGTTTCATTATTTCTCTCAAGTTTTATTAATCTATTCAAGCAACAAATTACACAAACTACACATGTCGTGTCAAATAATTATCGCAGCGTCACGTGCTACTGTTGGCGACGTCAGAGCACAGTCGTCTACGTAGAGGAGCGACGTCACAGCACTACCATCTACGTACGGCCATTTTCTCATGTACGTCATCCCCTCATTCTCTATAGCGCGCGCCCGCGAGAGGAAGGGCAAGCAGCGTTCACCTTGAAATTTGACCCATTTCCGCGGCGCGTTGCGTTGCAAATTTTGGCAGACGTGATCGTGAACGCCCGGTGTATGCATTGCGCTCGTTAGCTCAAAACTGTCAAACCTGGTGAGGGGCCCTTTAAGGCGAGAGCCTGAGATGCCTCATCAAAGGAATAAAGTTGCCTTTGGCCGCGGCACCGAGTGATGCAAGAACTATATCACGCTATGACGTCATCGCGACGTCACGCGTCTCAAAAATTTTGTGACGCCATCATGACGTCACCACGACGTTACTTAACGTGACGACACATGATGACGCCATCGCATGACATCGCCGCTTGGTCAAAGGTGGGCCGATCCAGGAGGCACTGCAAAACCACGTGAGCGGCAGAAGCCTTGCAATGCCTCCGATCCCGGAGGCAGTGCGAAACCACGTTGGGTGCAGAAAGCTTTGTGGGGGGGGGGGGGTCCATACATTTGAGTGTGAAGAAGAAGCAGATGGCTTTCGCCTTCGAGTCGTCTTAAGAAAATGCATGAGGGTTTGTGTGTATTTTTCCGCCTCCATTGCTCTGAACGCGCGACAAAGAACCCAGGTGCTTAAAATTGATCCACAGGAGCATTTCCCCTCTCCCTCCCCATCCCTTTCTCCATTTCCATGACCGTGGCAGTCATTGGCCCCGCTTCGAGCCAGAATTAATGCCAGCACTTTAATGATAAACCGTTCTCGGAAACTATCGCTTCTAAGCGGTTTCTCCAGACAACGTATTTCTATGCTCACTTCGCAGAAGCAGGACTTAACGAAGCAGTTTTAAAACGGTTTTCCTAGGACATACTTCTAGGGAAATCTCACAGCTCGTGGCGCCCTCTATAAGTGGTCTGGAGGCATTAAAGAAGTAGCGGTTTAGCACCTTACAGCCTTGCGGATCTCAGCTGTGCGCGCCGTCTTGTATGTGGCCCTCTAGTTATGTGAGCTTTGTATTTCTGAGAACCCGAAATGAAAACCGTCGTAACTGGCCTCTTCTACCGATCACTTATTTATTTTGCCGCATAATAAACGCCCGCTGAGTCACCGGGAGCTCCCGTTTAATTAACAGAGAGACAAGTTTTTTTTAATGCTTTCATTTTCAGCATAACTGGTATTAGTATCATTGCGAAAGCTATATTTTCGTGTGCACACTAGTTTGAAACAGCCTCCGAACTCCGTCCAGGGCGTTTCGTCATTGACTGTTTGTTGTTACCACCATTTATCCTCGCTTAAGTGAACGGCCCTTTAAGGTTGTTGAGTAACAAGTGAGGGCAGGTCTATGACCCCCATAGATAGAAGAAAGACTCTTTCCTTCTTTCTTTTTTTTTTCTTTTTTTTATGGCTTAAGCTGCTATCAGCTCACATCACCAGCCGATTTCGGTAGCGATTTTGGTGGCGGCATGAGTGGAAGGTTTCAACCTGTATTCCCTATATACATCGGAGATCTAGAAATTGACTACGTGCGCAGTTCGTTGCGATTATGCGTATCGATATGTGTGAGCCTTGACTATAGTATTCCACTCCCGGCTTAACAAAAAAAAAATAATGAAGGCAGCTTCGGACTCGTGGTGCACGCCTGAAGGAAGTGCGAAAATGGGCAGCCGTCTAAGTTTCTCCTCTGTTTTCTCTTTCTTTCCTCCTCTATTTCTTTGTTTTTCTCCTTCCAGTATTTTTTTTTACTTTTTCTTTCTCTCTTTATTTCTATAGATTTCTATTTTTCCTACTTTTCCCTTTCTCTCTCTCTCTCTCTCTCTCTCTTTCTATTTCTGGCTTGCTTCCTTTCTTTTTTTTTTTACGTGGTCTTGCCTGCGTTACGCCAAGCGACGACAGCATACGACAGCTCGGGCCCCTGAAGTGCTCCGCACGTAAAACGCTCAATGGACAGTTTTAGTTGGGCGTCCGCAGCTGCTCTACGGACGCAGCCTGCCATTGGGAATCTACGGACGCAGCCTACCAGCCATTCCCAATGGCAGGCTGCGTCCGCAGAACTCTTGCGGACGCTCAACTAAATCTGTCTAATGTTACAGAACGCGGGGTGTTCGTTGAGAACACGAAACCTATTGCGACGAGGCGAACGCGCGTTTTTCTGCATTTTTTTCACCTCATTGCATTTTTTCACGGCGAGTTTTCATACGGCCACGGTGTAAACGGCGCACCCGACGCACATAGCGTCCCTAACAGCGTTGCGTACGTAAAAGCGCGGCGTCTTGCTTAGAGCGCGTGAGCAGTCTTTCTGCTCGCTGACTTCTCACGTGCGCAACGCCGTTACGGACGCTACGCACGCAGCTCGTCTTCTATAGTACATGCGCCGGCCGCGGTTGCGTGGGAGGCGCTGCGACATGGGGGCCGATAGTGTGCCTCGATGTGTAACAAAACGCGCATCAAGGCACCCTAGGGGCCGAGAGGAGGAAAGAGGCGAACATTATGTGGACGCGCCGTCGGGCGGAGTGTCCACACCTAAATTATTTTTCTTACACCGTGGTTGAGAAGCTCGAAGTGTCGGCGACATGCAATAGAGTTGTGCTACGTGGTTCGCTTTCCAACTGTAAGTGCTTTTTGGCTGCTAATGTAAGCACTACCCAAAAATGAAAATTAAAAGTTCGTCGTCTCTACATAAGGTATTGCGTTTGCCTGAGCAGTGATGTTCGAATATTTGCTGAATTTAGGTAAGAAGTTCAAGTTTTCGGTCGAAAACCAGCGAACCGAGGATGTGTATTTATGGTAAAACCACGTACCTGAACAACAATAGCGGTCGAAATGAGCATTATGCGCATGTCTTTTACATTTGATCATTATATGAAATGTGTTGCTGAGAGCAGACAGATATAGAACTTTATTTGGGTCCTGAGAAACGCTACTCTCAGAAACGCTCCCACGTGGGGACGGGGAGGCCTAGCATCACCGCCGCATCATGGTTTCTCTGGACAGCCCGTAGTTGTGGCAAAAACTCTGAACTTCGTAAGGCAGAGTCCCAATCCTGTTCTGTGAGCCGACTTAGGCCCCGTAACGAGGGGCACCACCAGAGCATATGTTCAAAGTTACTGACCTCCCCGCAGTCAGGCCAGGTAGACTCGACAGCCTCCGAAGAGACGATGCTGAGGAAAGATAGATTACACTCTAAATATTTTCACACGTAGCAAGCGTGAGTGGGGGCAATTTTTTTGCACGCTTGTTCTAAGCGTGGTGTGCTTTCACGCTGAAAAAATCGCGCTTCCTGAGCATGACTTGCGGGGTGCATAACGCTTGCGAAGCGTGAGTGGGGGCGATTTTGTGCACGCTTGTTCTAAGCGTGGTGCCCTGTCTCGCTAAGCGCTCACGCTTGCCAACCGTGACTGGCGACCTTTCTAACGCTTAGAGAAGGTGTAAGAGAGGAGTCTTACTTAATGCGGCATTCTCCCGCTCCTTGAGATACCTTTCTGGCCGTCAGAAATCATCTAAAAAGAAAGCTGCAAGAAGATATTTCTTGTTCTGTATGGGCTTAGCGGCTGCTTGGAGAGTATATATGCTGATGCTCCGCATTAATTAGCTAATTGCGAAAATCAACTTACCCTTTTCTTCTTGCACATGCGCAAACTATAGAATGCTATACACGGCGACAGCGCAAAATGAGCTTGCTAGCTGAAATATAATTATGGAATGCGGTTTGTAGTACAGGTAGTAGGCAAGAAATAAAAAACAAACTTTCATTAATTCCTTGGCTACTCATTCCGTGTGGTACCCAGCTGCACATATTGCGTGGCTATAGGATAAGACCTAGTCTGTAGCATTCTAAACGTGGTGGCCTGAGGTCTAGACAACTTACTGTGCGGAGGAGGAAAAGACCGCCTACTCAACTAGTAGTGTTTAGTGACTTCGTTGAAAGTAAGTAAAGCGTCCCTAAGCACCCCACAGTCAACCTGCGGACCTACGTCCACCCCAGCGCGGAGGGTTAGTGCGCGCGCCCGGGAGTGAGCAGCGTCGTTGAGGTTTGCGAAGGAGTCCAGTCGGGGTTCGAGATGTGCAGGAAACCAGGTAATGGTATGTGGAGAAAGTGTCCTATATTCAAGTATTTTGAATGCTTCGGCAGAGATTGGACCAAAGGCAAAAGCCCTGACGGCGGACCTGGAGTCGGTGAAGATTTGCGACCTACTGTCGTCCAAAAGGGCAAGGGCTACAGCTACCTGCTCGGCTCTCGAGGGAGTAGAGTCCCTAAGCGATGCAGCATTTATAGTAGAACCCATGTGATTAACGGAGATAACAGAAAACCTAGCGGAGTAACCGTACTGAGCGGCGTCGACAAAACACACTGAACTAGAATCGTTCCTGATGCTCTTAAGAAGCTGAGGAAATTATTTTCCATTGATAAGGTGTCTACCCTTATCGCCGTTAGTATTTGTTGTGAAAGAGCCGTTACCTGATGTATACGCTTCCGATATGTGTGCCAGTTCTATGGTGCTTTGTGTTTGTGATTGGGTCGCCATGCGAATGGAGGAGACCTCTTAGTGAATTGCAGTTTCATGTAAGCGGCACTGCTCTTTCGAATACATATCATGAAAACAGAAAAACTCGAAGGGTCCCTATACATGCGCTTCAGTCGACTCGGTGGTGAAGGCCATATTCTTCTTTTTTTTTTTTTCTAAGTCGATGTATAGAACGTCCCGCGCCCCTATCCGACACTTTCCTGCAATTTCGGAATGCCTCCAGGATCGGAGGCATTGTAAGCTTTCTGCACTGCCTCCGGGATCGGCCCACGTTTAACCAAGCAATGGTGTCATGTGGCGACGTGACAATGTGGTTTCACGTTAGGTGACGTCCTGGTGACGTTATGATCACGTCACAATGTTTGCTGATCTGTGACGTCATGCTGTCATCGTATGATGACGTCACCAAGTCATGATTTTTTTTATCACTCGTGTGGACGCCGCCGACGGGGGACGCCGATGCGGGATGCCGGTCAATTTTCGCGTTTGATGAGGCATCTAAGGCTTTCGCCTTAAAAACCACGGCGGCGGCGAAATGGCAAAGAGTCAGCCTCCGATACGCGAAGTACTGTGTTCGTTTCCCGGTGCATACAGGGACGCTATCAGTTCCCTCTTTTTTTAACAGCAAAGCTGTTTAAGCTAGCCGTAAATTGTGTGTGCGGCCTGTCTGAAAACCAGGGCTGGGCAGAGATATTCAGAAAAGTATTCCGGAATACAGATATCGAAATACATGAACTGGAACCCTAAAATACAGATACTGAGATACATTTGCCTTTAACGTAACGGGATATTTCGGAGATACTTTTGCAATAAGACGAAAAAAGTATTCCGGAATACAGTTACAGCGATACAGATACTGCAATACTTTTTTTATTTCATGGATGCTCATACTACGCAAAGACACGTATTAGTGCAGCATGATGTTGTAATTAAAGTTACAGCGCATCGAAACGTTCAGTTCATTTATTTATTTATTACAGTACCCTCAGCGCCATTAAGACATTGCAGGGGAGGGGGCGGACAAAGTGCATAATTAATAATTATGACATAATTACAAGTATCAATTGCAATTAAAATACACTATTTCACAGCAACAGTAACAAGGCTTGGACACCGAAATCGACATACTTGGCGAACAAACTAAGCTATACTAGAAATAGCACACTTTAAGCAAATCACTCGAATCACTAATGAATCTCTTCTAGTGCACTAATGAACCTCAGTGAATTGAGAAAAAGCGCACATTTATTTTGAAGCTTTGCTTTGCTAAGAAGGTTGCTGTGTAGGCTTCTCAAATAGGCTGTCTTCTAACAGCGTCGGTTCAGCCTCAGCACAAGACTCACGGAAAAAGAAAAGGTTTGTCTACCGCTGAAGGTGAGCACACATTGGTGTTATAGTGAATAAATACCGCCTTCATAGCCGGATTGCCCTGCAGCGTGGCGATATCTCTTCTCGGGTAATCTAGATACCGAAACACTTCCGCCCTAACTTAGGTTGTTCTGACTGTTCAGAATCCGAAGTCGGTCCCCATCTTCGGAATCCTCAGCCGTCTCACCCTGTCGGCTTCAATGAAGCTGTCACAACCACCGACGCTACCAGCACCCATTTTAGAAAGCCGCAACAGGCGAAGTCGGCTCCGGCGGTGGGGGAGCCTGCTACCAGAAAAGACCGTTTCACGCATGTCATCAATAAGGAACGCACCCTGACATTAGAGAGGTGGCTGAAAGCGCGTCAGAGATAGCCATCTTCTAATCGCTTCCGCCGCGACTACGGGAACGCCGCTTTGAGAACTGAATGCCCGCGAAGCATTGCAAAGCCTGTTCCAAGGCGGTATCCGCGCGGGGGGTCGCGAAGTAATGGCTTGCCACCCGAAAAAAATTAGGCGTGCTGCACTGACCTTGAGAGACAGCGACTTTCGTCGGCAGAGGCCGACAACACTGCCCCCGCGATTCTGCCGTCTGCGTTGTCGCGCGCTTTACCACATGGACCATTCTGTGCTTGAGGGGAAACCATCGCCGCCCTATCTGTCGGCGACCGGCGGCGCGCCTTTGCTTGTCTTGGCACAAAAAAGAAAAACGTCATTCCCCCATTGGAAACGCGCCTCAACTCATTTCCGACGCAAAAAAAAAATGTAACGAGATACCCGTGTCCTGCATAGTATCGCGATACAGGCGATACATCGTAAATGTATTTCACTACTGAGATACAAATACATTTTTCAAATGTATCTCGATACAGAAATACAGATCAAAAGTATCTCTGAAATACTATCGCGATACTCTTGTATCGCGATACTGCCCAGCCCTGCTGAAAACTATCATCATCACAAACGGGTATGTGCCACAGAAATTCGGTAAATCCCGTTGCTCACCAATGTTTCACTAAATATGAAGGAGGCAACAGTAGGATTGGACTGGAAAAAAAACTTTATCTATGTCCTGCAGGACGCGCTTAGCGCGTAACGGGCGTCTCCCACGTAGGGACCGACAGGGAATACCTGGCGGCCGCTTCATGGGCCCGCTGGACGGCCCATTGCTGGTCGGCGAGTTAGCCCAACAAATCATAAACGGGTATGCACCACAGAAATTGTGTAAATCTCACTACTCACCACTGGTCCACTCAAACTGAAGAAGGCAACAGTTAGCCCAACGAATGTCTGCGAAGCGACGGCGGCGAGCCAAAGACCCCGAGTTCGCATGTGCAACGAGATAACACTAGGGAACGGGAAAGGCAACGGCGGATGCGCGAATACACCGAAGCAATTCACGCCCTACGCCAACGACGAGGCGCCCGCAGATCTATGAGAGATGCGAACGCTTGGTTTCAGCTCGAGGTTCTGTCTCTGGAGTTTGGACATTCGTGTCGTGTCTGTGACGGTCTGTGGTTTGATTCGAACCTCTCTGAGCTGAGAGTCAACGTAGAAACAACCTGCGTAACCTAGCTAAAGCCTAGAAACAAGTTAGAAGCAACCGGATTAGTCTTCAGAATCGTCCAGTTTCGCTGATTCAAGCCTTGCGCGGCTTAGTGCACGCCTCGCCTTTTTTTTTCTTTGCTTTTTCTAACAGGGACAGGAGTATACCCGTTCCGGTATCTCGATGTTTATGGATGCTCACTTCGAGAGGCGGTCCCATATAGATCTACGAAGGTCTCTGGGCCCACCTAATCCTCCATATACGAAAGCTTCCGTGAAATAGTCGAGCTGCGCCGCTGCTCTGGGAGGCTTAAAGTTTCTGCCGCCGCGGTGTACCTACCGGTAAAATAGATACAAGCACGTTTCCGGTCTAGTGCTCAGCAGAATGAAGTTTGATGTGGACTGGGAGGACACTCTCCCCGCGGGAAATTGGCGGCATCGGGACTTCCAGACCTAAAATGAGGTTACTTCTTTCTGTCTCTCCCCGTCTGTGTGTGTGTGTGTGTGTGTGTGTGTGTGTGTGTGTGTGTGTGTGTGTGTGTGTGTGTGTGTGTGTGTGTGTGTGTGTGTGTGTGTGTGTGTGTGTGTGTGTGTGTGTGTGTGTGTGTGTGTGTGTGTGTGTGTGTGTGTGTGTGTGTGTGTGTGTGTGTGTGTGTGTGTGTGTGTGTGTGTACGCGCGCGCGCGCGCGCGCGCGCGCGCGTCGTCTTGTTCACTTCTCTTGTGCCCGTGTTTGCACCTCTTACATTCTCTGATTACGACTTCATACCAAGCAGCTCGACTTCTTGAACTTCATCGTTTTGTCATAGATTTGTTCAAATATCTATGCACTTACCAGGAAAACTTCTCCCTCAGGTGCATGTTTATCAAGTGCATAAAGAAAAGGAAATGCTTCGCATTCCAAATGGCAGAGATGTGAGAAACGTTTGACTTTCTGCAATTTTTCCAAGGACGCGTTCAAGGCCGAAATAAGTGACGCGCTTCCCACAATCTGCAGTTTCTAACCTCCTCCTTTAAACGCAATAAATATCAAATACATTTGGTTTAAATCTACGCGCATGCAAGCAGTTCCATCTCCCCCACTTCATCAACTCGCTAAGAGAGGCACTCTCCTGGAGTCAATATTTCTTTTCGAATCGGCGTCTTCTCACAATTGACGTCCCCACAGGCGCGATGACGTAGACACCTCGCTTTGCCTAAGGGCTAAAAACAACTTGTTTCACTCCTATCTGCCAGCAATTTTTCCCATTCCTATATTTAGCCTTGCCGTTAGGCGCTCGAGCGAGAGTACGCACTCTGCTTAATGAAGGGGGTGTTACAATCTTTCGGTTACAATCTTTCGGTGACGGTGACACTTGTTCATCAAGTGTCAGTTTGTTGTTCCACGCATGCGTTTTCCTATCGCTGTTGCGTTTTGTTGTACCATAAAACCTGGCCACTTTCTGTAAATAAACTTTACTTTGAAGTGAGCGCTCGTCTTGTCTAGTTCTTCTTGTGTATTTTGTGTGTTTTGCGCTTCCAAGTACCTTCATGGATAACTGCGGTGTTCGTCGACACCACAACTTCTCGGCAGAGCCGGTTATGGTAAACCAGCGCTGGCCAGGTGGCGCGCCTGAAATTTACACCATGCGCCGCTCTGGCGAGCTGGCTGAGAAACACTTAGTCTTACCAGTCTTACAACGACACGTTGAAATGCAGGCCACGTTGGAATGCATCCACGTTGAAAGGCCACGTTGAAATGCATCCTGAACGTCAACTGAACATACGACGGCGGTCACCTTTTGCTCGATGTGCGTCGTTTCGTAGGAACTTTGGAACGCGCAAGACCAGCGAAGGTCGGGACACTTCGCTGCACTGTGGCACAGCGGGCAAGCAGAGATGCTACTGATAGTTCTCCGCATGCGGCTTCAGCGGTGTGTTGTGCACGGACGGCCATCTTCGCGAGAGTGTGCTATCGAAGCTACAGAAGCTGTCCAATGCGAAGTATGTCTATGACGTGTAAGAAACTGTTTTTCGCATAGACTAGCGATTGTGACCTTTCGGCGAAGTGCCGAGCATCGTACGACGTAAAGTTACAGGTAAGTGTGTCCAAATTACACAACCGAAGCTCGACGTGGTATGCAGTCTGCTCGCTATCTGCCCACTCTGAAATAAATAAGTGCCTCTGGCAGCACTGAGGTAACATTCAGGCCCAGAGACAGCTGTTTTTAGCCAGCACATCACATTTACGTAGTCAGTAGTTACAGCTCTTGTAGTATATGTTACATAAGCTGCTTCACTACAGGATTTCCTTTACGAATGTTTTCAACAGCTAGTATAACAGCCTTTTTTAAAGAAAAACTTTTTTGAAGCTGACGGCGAAGCGCGAAATAAATGTCCAAGGCAACCTGCACATAAGAGGCCGGTGTAAAGTGGAGATTAGTGGTGCTAGCGGGAAAAGCAAACATGTCGCACCGGTCGTGCTTTAACGACGGCGAGTCCGAGATTAGTCCAACTTTGACGAAGCGAGAATTTCATGTGATGATGTCATGTGACGTCATTTGTGGCGTGATAATCACGTCATTACGTGATGATATTTCGCATCACTTCGTGTTGAAGCCGACACCGCCGATGACCACTTGTCGCGTTTGTTGAGGCATCTAAGGCTTTCGCATTAATAAGACGCACCTTCGACCGGCTTCGATAGACGTGTCACTTACTGAAGGCAGTCACATGTACGTCGCATACTTTACATAAAATCGTGCACATGCTGCTTGCAGTCTCTAGATTAGCTCTGTCGCGTGAAGATTCAACTTTGCGTTTGCATGTGTTTGTTTCGTGTGTGCTCGCGTGTGCGTGCGTGCGAGTGTGCGTGTGTTTTTACGGCTGCATGTATAAACCGTAGTAAGACTTAACTTTCGGTCAGCACTGTTAATTGGCCCCTCGTACGGGACTAGATCAAACTCGTTCGTCGACCTCGATACCGAGAACAGCGCAACTGCATTAAAGGCTGCAGCGTAAAGCTAAAGCTGCATTACGAATATCTCAATCCTTTCAGCACTAATGAGGAGCTTCCGCATTCAGAGTAAATACGCGTAAGCATTACACGCTTGAACGAAGTTCTCAAAGCGGCTTCGCGCTTCGAACTACGGTTGATGCTAAGAATAGACCCCGCATACGTGGGTAATAAAGGCTTCGAGTCAGGCTGCAAAACACGCCATGCTGACGTTAACACGGAGGTAGTTAAGTTACTTATAGTCGTGGCTATATCGTATATGTCAGAACATGTCTGTGCAAGAGCAAGCGCGTTCTTTTATGACTTGCAGCAAGCGCAAGGAGCTCATCGCCCTAATGTCGGCAGAACACGAACGAGCTATTATAAGTTCCATAAAAGTATAAACGGAACGCAGGAAAGAAGCCATAGAAAAAACGTGAATCCTCTCGACGGCATAAGTGATGTGTGCCGTGTTCAGGTGTTCTGCATGTCAGTGAAACGAAGACAAAAATAAAAGTTTAGGCACAGGAAAAGGAGGCAGTTAGGCCTGATCTACCGCGTTCATTTAGCCAGCTATATATTCTCTGGGCTATGTACTTCGGCCACGTGATGCGTAGCACAAACAACAGGTGGTCACTTAGAGCGAAATATTCACGAGGTCTTGTCCCAACGGTAAAATGGGGGCAAGCGAAGCTTAGGGTCGGCGTGCCTGGCGTACTTCTTTCTTTCTTTCTTTCTTTCTTTCTTTCTTTCTTTCTTTCTTTCTTTCTTTTATTCGCATTGCGCAATGCTCCCTCCTAACTGTTTCCTTCCTCCTTGCCGGCAACTCAACCTTCATCATTGTGCTTAACAGCGCTACACTCCAGTTGCTACAGCCAACAACCACGGCCATGCGTTAATATTTAGGAAACAATGTAGTGTGGCGACGTGCACAAGAAAACAGTGTACTCTTTCAATAAACTGATTCCTTTATTTCTCATTATATATCCT
Source organism: Rhipicephalus sanguineus (assembly GCF_013339695.2). Classification (NCBI taxonomy): domain Eukaryota; kingdom Metazoa; phylum Arthropoda; class Arachnida; order Ixodida; family Ixodidae; genus Rhipicephalus; species Rhipicephalus sanguineus. The sequence goes on along the minus strand of NC_051182.1, from coordinate 118,532,062 downwards.
GACAGTTATTTGGTCCTTATCTTAACTAAACTTAGCGGTCCAATCCAAAAGATGGCAGGAAGTGGAAGATGGAAGCTTGCGATGAAAAAATCCGTAAACAGGGGGTGCCGACGTTTCGACAAGTGGACTTGTCTTCTTCAAGGCTGGAACATTGGAACTGTTCCAGCCTTGAAGACAAGTCCTCTTCAAGACTTGAAGAAGACAAGTCCACTTGTCGCAAGCAAAGCAGACGGGCTGGTTGTCGGGTGTGCGCCATCGATTCCCCGGGGTACGAATGCTACGCATGATACAATCAAGAACAATTATATCGTCTTTTTATTGCCACCAAGGTCAGAGCGTGATGAAAACAGCGCGCCGCGCTGTTCGTGTTTCTTTCCATCCCCCCTGTGCGTGGGGTGCTTTGCATATTGTTATGCACATGAATGAGCTTGTTTGCACTCTCGAGGTTTATTGCGTCGCATGAAGATTCAACTTGTGTATGTATGTATGTATGTATGTATGTATGTATGTATGTATGTATGTATGTATGTATGTATGTATGTATGTATGTATGTATGTATGTATGTATGTATGTATGTATGTATGTATGTATGTATGTATGTATGTATGTATGTATGTATGTATGTAGTATGTATGTATGTATGTATGTATGTATGTATGTATGTATGTATGTATGTATGTATGTATGTATGTATGTATGTATGTATGTGCGCGTGTTCCTGCACCCGAGTGTGCGTGTGTTTTTATGGCTGCGCGTATAAAGATAGTAAGGATTAACTTTCGATCTGAAGAGTTAATTGGCCAAACTGTATGTGGTACCACACACAGATCAAACTCTTTCGTCGACCTAGATTCCGAGAACAGCGCAATTGCATTAAAGGCTGCAGTGTGCAGCTGAAGCTGCATTACGAATATCTCAATCCTTTCAGCACTAATGAGGAGCTGCGCGTCCAAAATAGGTACACGTAAACATTACACGCTTGAACGAGGCTTTCAGAGCAGCTCCGCGCTGTGAACTGCGGTTGATGCTAAAAATAGACCCCGCATACACGGGTCATAAAGGCTTCGAATCACGCAGCAAGACGCGCCATGCTCACATTAACACGTAGCCAGTGAAGTTATTTATGGGCCTTCCTACATATTCTGTGTCAGAGCATCAAGCGCGTTTTTTTTTTTTTTGGCTTGCAATGAAACAAACGCAAGAAGCTCATCGCCCTAAAGTCTGGAGAACACGAACGAGCCATCATAAGTTCCATAAATGTGTATAAAGAACGAAGGAAAGAAGTTAGTGTAGTCCTGAATCCTCTCAGTGGTACTGATGTGTGCCATGTTAAAGTGGTCAGTTTGAGTGTGTGTTTGAAAGAGAAAAAGAAAAGTTTAGATAAGGGAAAAGCAGGCAGCTAGGACTGATCTACCACGTTCATTTAGCCAGCTATATATGCTCTTGGCTATTACCTAGACCACGTAATGCGTAGTACAGACAACCGGTGCTGACTTAGAGCAAAACATTCGCGAGCCCTTGCCCTATCGGAAGAATGGGGGCAAGCGAAGCTTAGCGTTTGCATGCCTGACGTACTGCTTTCTTTCTCTCTTTCTTTCTTTTGCATTGCGCAGTGCTCCCTCTTAAACAACGCATTTCATAGGTGGCCACTCTGCTGTCATCAAAATGAGAGCAAGTGAAGCTTTGCTTTAGCGTACCTGACGTAGTACTTTCTTTCTTTTGCATTGGCAAATGCTCCCTCCTAAACAACGCCTTTCATAGGCGGCCACTCTGGTGTCATCAAAATGAGAGCAAGTGAAGCTTTGCTTTAGCGTACCTGACGTAGTACTTTCTTTCTTTCATTTGCATTGCGCAGTGCTCCCTCCTAAACAACGCCTTTCATAGGCGGCCACTCTGGTGTCATCAAAATGAGAGCAAATGAAGCTTTGCTTTAGCGTACCTGACGTAGTACTTTCTTTCTTTTGCATTGGCAAATGCTCCCTCCTAAACAACGCCTTTCATAGGCGGCCACTCTGGTGCCATCAAAATGAGAGCAAGTGAAGCTTTGCTTTAGCGTACCTGACGTAGTACTTTCTTTCTTTCATTTGCATTGCGCAATGCCCCCTCCTAAACAGTGCCTTTCACAGGCGGCCACTCTGCTGTCATCAAAATGAGAGCAAGTGAAGCTTTGCTTTAGCGTACCTGACGTAGTACTTTCTTTCTTTCTATTGCATTGCGCAATGCTCCCTCCTAGACAACGCCTTTCATAGGCGGCCACTCTGCTGTCATCAAAATGAGAGCAAATGAAGCTTTGCTTTAGCGTACCTCACGTAGTACTTTCTTTCTTTCTCTCTCTCTCTCTTTCTTTCTTTCGCATTGCGCAATACTCACTCCTAAACACCTTTCATAGGCGGCCGCTCTGCTGTCATCAAGTGAAGCTTTGCTTTAGCGTACCTGACGTAGTACTTTCTTTCTTTTGCATTGCGCAATGATCCCTCCTGAACAACGCCTTTCATAGGTGGCCACTCTGCTGTCATCAAAATGAGAGCAAATGAAGCTTTGCTTAAGCGTACCTGACGTACTACTTTCTTTCTTTTGCGTTGGCAAATGCTCCCTCCTAAACAACGCCTTTCATAGGCGGCCACTCTGGTGTCATCAAAATGAGAGCAAGTGAAGCTCTGCTTTAGCGTACCTGACGTAGTACTTTCTTTCTTTTGCATTGGCAAATGCTCCCTCCTAAACAACGCCTTTCATAGGCGGCCACTCTGGTGTCATCAAAATGACAGCAAGTGAAGCTTTGCTTTAGCGTACCTCACGTAGTACTTTCTTTCTTTCTCTCTCTCTCTTTCTTTCTTTCGCATTGCGCAATACTCACTCCTAAACAACACCTTTCATAGGCGGCCGCTCTGCTGTCATCAAGTGAAGTTTTGCTTTAGCGTACCTGACGTAGTACTTTCTTTCTTTTGCATTGGCAAATGCTCCCTCCTAAACAACGCCTTTCATAGGCGGCCACTCTGCTGTCATCAAAATGAGAGCAAATGAAGCTTTGCTTTAGCGTACCTGACGTAGTACTTTCTTTCTTTTGCATTGGCAAATGCTCCCTCCTGAACAACGCCTTTCACAGGCGGCCACTCTGCTGTCATCAAAATGAGAGCAAATGAAGCTTTGCTTTAGCGTACCTGACGTAGTACTTTCTTTCTTTTGCATTGGCAAATGCTCCCTCCTAAACAACGCCTTTCATAGGCGGCCACTCTGGTGTCATCAAAATGAGAGCAAGTGAAGCTTTGCTTTAGCGTACCTGACGTAGTACTTTCTTTCTTTTGCATTGCGCAATGCTCCCTGCTGAACAACGCCTTTCATAGGCGGCCACTCTGCTGTCATCAAAATGAGAGCAAATGAAGCTTTGCTTTAGCGTACCTGACGTAGTACTTTCTTTCTTTTGCATTGGCAAATGCTCCCTCCTGAACAACGCCTTTCACAGGCGGCCACTCTGCTGTCATCAAAATGAGAGCAAATGAAGCTTTGCTTTAGCGTACCTGACGTAGTACTTTCTTTCTTTTGCATTGGCAAATGCTCCCTCCTAAACAACGCCTTTCATAGGCGGCCACTCTGGTGTCATCAAAATGAGAGCAAGTGAAGCTTTGCTTTAGCGTACCTGACGTAGTACTTTCTTTCTTTCATTTGCATTGCGCAGTGCTCCCTCCTAAACAACGCCTTTCATAGGCGGCCACTCTGCTGTCATCAAAATGAGAGCAAATGAAGCTTTGCTTTAGCGTACCTGACGTAGTACTTTCTTTCTTTTGCATTGGCAAATGCTCCCTCCTGAACAATGCCTTTCACAGGCGGCCACTCTGCTGTCATCAAAATGAGAGCAAATGAAGCTTTGCTTTAGCGTACCTGACGTAGTACTTTCTTTCTTTTGCATTGGCAAATGCTCCCTCCTAAACAACGCCTTTCATAGGCGGCCACTCTGGTGTCATCAAAATGAGAGCAAGTGAAGCTTTGCTTTAGCGTACCTGACGTAGTACTTTCTTTCTTTCATTTGCATTGCGCAGTGCTCCCTCCTAAACAACGCCTTTCATAGGCGGCCACTCTGCTGTCATCAAAATGAGAGCAAATGAAGCTTTGCTTTAGCGTACCTGACGTAGTACTTTCTTTCTTTTGCATTGGCAAATGCTCCCTCCTGAACAACGCCTTTCACAGGCGGCCACTCTGCTGTCATCAAAATGAGAGCAAATGAAGCTTTGCTTTAGCGTACCTGACGTAGTACTTTCTTTCTTTTGCATTGGCAAATGCTCCCTCCTAAACAACGCCTTTCATAGGCGGCCACTCTGGTGTCATCAAAATGAGAGCAAGTGAAGCTTTGCTTTAGCGTACCTGACGTAGTACTTTCTTTCTTTCATTTGCATTGCGCAGTGCTCCCTCCTAAACAACGCCTTTCATAGGCGGCCACTCTGGTGTCATCAAAATGAGAGCAAGTGAAGCTTTGCCTTAGCGCACCTGACGTAGTACTTTCTTCCGCATTACGCAATGGCTCCTCCTAACTTTTTCCTTCTCCGTGCCAGAAATTGGACCTTCATTTGCTTCATCCACGAGCTTAGCTATGCAGCACTTCAGTTGCTACTAGCAACAACGATTGTCATGTGTTCACATCCAAACAGCTGATCGCCGGCAAGCCCACGATGAGCGTTCGGCTATTATTGGAAAACGGGCCACACAAATACGCATATGACCGGCGAACTTTCGAGGGCCGCGTTTCTGTACATTAGCCGGCGCCTTGTTTTTTCGCGTACGATGCCGCCAGCGAAACGCGGGATTTTTAACAAGCTTCGCTTTAAAGAAAAATGCACGCAGAATCTCTTTTGCGAGTTGCCTACGCGAGTTGTAAGTCAGCGCTCTTTGGCCTCTGTCTTTTCTGTCCCATTTCCTAGTCTTCTATGCCCTGTTTATACTTCTAATGGCTCGTTCACACCTGCGACTATTACCGTTCGCGCGAACATTTGCGAATAGCGTAAAAAAGTGTGTCAGGCACGCACACTCAAAGCTTCGCTTTCCTCCATTTTCTCGATAGCGCTCCTTAATTATTATTATTATTATTATTATTATTATTATTATTATTATTATATTATTATTATTATTATTATTATTATTATTATTATTATTATTATTACTTTCGGAATGGGCTGGTCGGCAAAAAAATGGGGTTCACACGCACCAACTCGAGACATATTTTGTGCTTAGGGCTCACACAAACTCAGACCAGCCCAAAATTTTCCTCATCCGGACTCACTCGAACTCAGACAAACTAAAATATTTTCTCGACCCGACTCACATGGACCCGAGCTCACCGAAAATTACTCAGCCGGACTCGCTCAGACTGAGATTCACGACTCTGAGTCTGAGTGAGTCGACTCATGAATGAGATTGCCGACGTATGATGTTGACAAGTGAGGAATCCATAGTGTGGTGCTGCGCGCAGGCTCAGTGCTGCCAGGGTGGGTCGACACAAGTTTCCGGTCAGTCAGTCGAGCAGTGAATCACTCAATCAATCAATTTAATCAGTCAGTTGGTTCATCTCTCACTTTACTTGGATAGGTAAACAAAAAGAAGATCAGACAGCTCGATAAGTTACCCAGCTCTTAGCGACTTAATATGGAATCTCACTTCCTGGTTTCTCGGCTCCCACTTGTTGGTGATTACTACATTAGAAGACCTAAGGGAAAAGTGAAGATGTACTTCTCCGAAGCGTAAATTTGTTTTCCTTGGATTTTTCGACAAATGGAATGGTAAATGGAGCTCGTGAAACCAGAGAAATGAATGATGCTTCAACACATGGGATAGGCGTTCTGTTGGAATGAAATATTTGGCTCCAACGACGCGGTGAATGTACACCCCCAACAGTTTGAATCGCGACATCGCTTCTTTAATTGTGAAAGCCTAACCCCCGTATTCAGAAACGCTCCTTGACTTGAACCTGGTTTGCCGCCGCCTCAAGGGAGTGCGTTTGAAACGCGTTCGTGCTGCCTTGGCAACGCCTAAAGGCAGCGCGGTCGAAACGCGTTGAAGGCGGTGGCAAGTCAAGGAGCGTTTCTGAATTCGGGGGTTAGATGCCTAACCAAACGCAAAAATTGACCGGCGTCGGCGTCAACACGACTGACGTAAAAAATCGTCATCATGCGATGAGGTCTTCCTATAACGTCATCATGACTTCAGAGATCGCCGAAATTTGTGTGACGTAACCAAATGACATCGTCGCTCGGTCAAAGGTGGGTCGATGCAGGAGGCACTGCAAAACCACGTGCAGTGCACAAAGCTCGCAATGCCTCCGATCACGCCCTCACAAAAATCTATTTAGACAGTCCATAGACTGTCTAAACCCATATTTAGAGGGCCCATAGACTGTCTAATATATTTTTCTAAGGGCGGAGGCAGTGCCAAACCAATTGAGTTAGGTGAGATAGAAAGGCGGCTTTCGCCTACGGGTCGTCTTAGGCGAATGCACTAGGGACTCTGCGACTCTTTAGTATAACGACTGCTACAAGCACATGATCGTGATAACCGCGTCATGTCGCTACGAATATGGCCGCTAGAGATAAAAATAGTAATATCTGGGGTATTAGGTCTCAAACCCGCGATATCATTATGAGAGACGCCGTAGTGGAGGGCTCCGGAAATTTCGGCCATCTGGTGTTCTTTAACGTGCATTGACATCGCACAGCACACGGGCCTCTATAGTACTTCGCCTCCATTGAAATATGACAGCCGCGGCCGGGGTTGAACGCGCGACCTTCGGGTCAGCACCCGAGCATCGTAACCGCTACACCACCGCGGGGCCGCTAAAGATAATGTTGCCTCTTATGTAAGTGTATGAGTCAAAATTACGCCGACATGACACGAACAGTAGACACTGCAAACGAAGGTACAAGCACTACTTTAGCCCCTGAATTTGCGCCTTTCAGGTGGTGGTGGTTGTGATGTTGCAGCAGGTGGGCTTATAGCCTGGCCTACATGGCCGGCAACTGTTCCGCCTGAGCATCTCCTGAATTGCTGGGGTCTGCCACCACGTGTTTAACAGCCCAGTGTCTCGCGGGAAGGCCATCGAAATTGGTTGCACGCTCCTCCTCGTTGCCGCGAGCCCTTCAGGGAAAATGACATCTTCAAATGTCCAGTGGCTACGACAACACCATTGCCTATGACACCCCCTTTAGACCATCGCTGCTCTTTCCCTATCAAACTGCCGGCAGAGCCAAATAAAATGTTCAATATCACCTATGTCACTGCAGTATTCACAAAACGGGGCAAGCGCATCGCCCAGTCTTGAATGACCAGTCCGGTGTGTATGCGGAGTCGGTTATGATATCGTTGTCAGTAAAAGCCTTTGTGAAAGTGGTGACAAGGGGATTTTTTTCGTTTTGCGCGTACGGGTGGTGGATGTCGTTTTGTTGGTCATTTCGACACTTGCGCTGTGTTGTTGACAAAGGATAGGGGTTTGTTGCGCACACGGGCGGCGCAGGCGATGCGTATGCCTACATGTATTCTGGTTTCATGAAATACACAGTTGGAAGCCTGCGCTCTTTCCTGTCTGCGCTTTTCTTCTTTCATCATTCGTGCTTGCGCAGCACGCTACCAGTTTCCTACTAGCCCGCAAGAAGGTTTTATGGCATGTGCAGGGCATGTGGCGAGAAAGCAAGATGACCGCTGGTCAGGGACTTTAAAGAGAAAAACGGTTTTGCTATTATTAGTAAATTACTCTTTCACAATTCCAAAATCGCCACACTAGCCGCGAGAAGACGCTTGGTATGCGAGAAAATGCTGGTGGCGACGCCACCTTGAAATTGCCGCACCAAACGCCGTAACGCCATAGATTCTGACGGTGTCTACAAGTGCCTACGTAGTTCCTAATGGGTAAATATGAAGTATATGGACCTCCTTAAGGAGGCCATAAACTTAACATACTAAATTTTAGGAATCTTAGTTGAGGCATTGTTGCTAAAATGCGACAAATGCGATTTGAAATCTGTGACGTCACTGGCGATGACTTCGGCGCGAAATTTAAAAACGGAACTTTGACCTTGATTTCCTCCTCTGTCAGGAAACTTATGATGGTGAAATTCTATTTTGCCTAGTTATGTTCGCTTGCCAGCTCCTCTGCGCATGTTCTTTATGCTTATCGTTTGTGTATAAATAATTCGCATATGCCAATAAATCACAGTTGAGAGTCAGCGCTTGTTCTGTGTATCCTTTTCTTCGTCCCGTCCGTCCGCGCGCTATTTTGGCCCATTATGTCTCACCAACAAGCCCAACCTTCAGTCTTGCTGAAATTACCGACATTAGAGTTCTAAGAGTACACTTTATCAAGCTAAACCGATTCATTGTTTCTCTTTTAGTGTCCCTTTAAGTGTAACACGCTGAATTCCAAGAGAAGGCAAGCGCGCAATGGGGAGACAGGAAGTTAGGTGGGCAGATGTGACTAAGATTGAGAACAATATTGAGAAGTTTACGGGCATAACGTGGCAGCACGAAGCACAGGACCGTTGGTTAATTGGAGAAACACGAGAGAGGCCTTTGCTCTGCACTGGGCGTAGTAAAGCTGATGACGATGATGATGATGAGATCGGAAGGCAGCTGAGTGGATCGAAAAACAGATAGGGGTAGCCTGTATACCATTTGAAAATTAGGAGAGAAAAAAAAAACCTGCACAAGTCGCGTGATACGAAGGACAGGCGGTCAGTGATAGCGACGCAATGGATGCCAAGAGTTGGCAAGCGTGGCCAGCCGCCATCCTTGAACTTGAAAGTTTGCAAGCATAAAATAGAATCTACTCGCGCATGACAGGGTAAGGGATCACTGGGACATGCTTTCGTGCAGTTTAAATAAAAATTAGGTTTTTGTTGTTGATAGTGATTGTGATGATATACTTGCGCAACCTCAGGGCGGGGATAACTGCGAAATCCACTTCTTTGCAAAAATACTAAAGTAATATTGAGAAGACGAAGAAGAATGCTTTAGCGACCCTCTGAAAAGTGCGTGGCACCTATCATGCTGCAGCATTACAGACAAACCCGGATGTGCTTTCCACCTCCACACAAATAATCAGCTGAGAGGAGGCTGTTGCGTGACGCGGCAGCTTCAGACTAATTCATTACCCTGTCTATTCACACCTACCTCTTCCACGCCACACAATACCCCTCATACTGCCCCTACTGTGGAGCGGAGCGCACAGTGTATCACTGTACCTGGGAATGTCCACACACGCCGTACTACCCGTCTACTCCCTCACTATCACATTCCTCCTGTGAGACTGCGCTGACCAGCTCAGAGGCGCAGAAGCGACGTCTGATCCAACGCGCACGTGGAGTGGCGCGAGCCAACGGGACCCTGAACTAAGTGCTCTACCCTACAAGGAATATGATCGCTTATCCGTCTACAAATAAAACTTTTTGCCTCTCTCTCTCTCTCTCCTTCTCTTTCACGCATGAGGCGTGCGAACCGACAACTTATAGAAGTCTTGGCCAATCCTCCAGAGCGGGTATGTGCCATAGTGTCGAAGAACCAAACCCAGACCAAAGACTTTCTGAATGTTTTGGCCAATGACCCAGAGCGCATATGTGCCATAGTGATGAGGAAACAAACAAACAGACAGAGACTTTCGATATTCGCATTCCTTCGGCTGATGGTGAAGCAACAACGACATTCTTTCCGCGAAGTACAACTTCCGTTGTCGGGCTCCCCGCAAGAGTCTTATCAAGCCCACTCGAAACCATTTTGAGGAGATGTTAGATTGACAAGAGGCGGAAGATAAGCAGACCATTCTTTGTCCGGGCCATTTCTTGAAGGAGGCGATTGTAGATGAAGGAATTTTATCATAGATAAACAAACGCGCCCGAGATCGTCTCCTGGGTTTGTATAGCTGGAGGAATAGAGCTATCGCTTTAAAAGTAGGATTGGAGTGGCATGCGTCGGTGAAGTCACGCAGTGATGTATGTATCCCGGCGATACAAGTGAGCCAGCCATCACACACCGCTCAACATGTATTACGGGCACATCGTACCGGCCTCTCATATCGGAGCAAAAAAATTTGCACGTGCCAGACTATACAAAGCTCATTCATTACTGGACCCTTCCAAGAGAGCGCACGCTTCTCAAGAAACGAAACGCAACCGAAATGACGAGTATTACTGCGGGGAAGAAAGTGCGCTGTGAACATGGGAAATATCGGATCTACTTGCCTGACCTATTTCTTCATCGCGTTTTTTTTTTTTTTTTGCTTTCCTGGAGGAAAAACAGGATAGCTGAGGAATCTTTGTAGATCTTGGCTGTGACATTCATATGTCTCGAGTACTCTTTGTTGGCGCAACACCTCCAAAACTGCTGGTATCTCGACTCAGTATTTTCGTAGTCTACGAAGATTTATTGCACTCAGCAGATTTCTCAATTACCTGATTGATCGCACGGCTATGATCCATTGCATAGTTTCCTTCCCTGAAGCCAGCTTGTTCTCTAGGTTTATTAATGTCAAGTGTTTCACATATCCTGGAAAGAAAAAGATCAGTTTCGTTGCAGGGGCGAAGCAATGAATATGCGATAGCAACAAATTAGAATGTTATACAAAGTATACACTAGCAGCTAACGTCTTTAAGGTCCGATCTCGCGTAACTCTACAAAATGCTGCTCCAGGGAGCGAATCGGTGTTCTTGCTGTCTGTCGCCTCAACGCCAAGTAAGCGGAAAGGGCACTGCACGTACAAGGGTATGAGCCGCATACTGATGTCTGTTGAGATGGTGCGCACTACCGCGCCCTCTTGAGCAAAGTTCGCATTTTCTGCCCGAACGACGCATCCCCCTCCCCCCCCCCCCAACCAGCACCCCTTCATGCTCATTCGCCTGACGGCGCCGGCCAGCGTGCTTCATCCTCACGTGAACCACGTCCGTCTGCAGCCTTCTGAAGCTTTCGCTCACACATAGAAAATACGACACGCGGGGTGATGTTTGTTGATATGGACTTTATTTATTTATTCATTTGTTTGTTTATTTATTTTACATATACTGCCGTCTCTTTGCGAGACGTTGCAGGGGTGGGTACACAAGTTGCTTGCAAATAAGACTTAATGTAGCATAAATTAGCATGCGTAGTAAGGCTAAACTGCGGGAATGGGCACGCAAATGGAAAAGCATGTTACGCAAATGCGCCTACAACAAATCAACATTGCAAAACAGCATATAAATATGCTTTTTATATAAACAAGATATAAACATGACGGCGATGGCCGAAATACACCTCTAGTAGTGACGATACATTTCTGCCTCAATAAAGCTGTTTTTCTCCTGTTAGGGAACTATATCTCTCCCAATGCCAAAAGCGCAACTCTTGCAACGAAAAGACGCTTGTTAAGCCAGAAAACGCGCGAAATGAAAATTACGCAGGCAACACCAACTTGAAGTTCCCGCCATAGAGTCAGTATATTAACTCTATGGTTCCCGCCAGTATATTAACTCTATGGTTCCCGCACCCACTCGCTGTGATGTCATGTATCTGACGGGGTCTGCCCTACCTAGTTCCTAACAGCTAAAACCAAGTACATTGATCAAGTTGTAAGGGAGGCAGAGAGTTAACATAGCAAGTTTCATGAAGTTTTGTTGAGAGAATGTGGCCAAAATACCAAAAAAAAGCGCTTTGAAACACTGATATTCGTGCGCTGTGTGCATAGATTTCAGCGCGAGATTTAACCTTGACTTTGACCTTGATCATTTTCACTTCTATTAAAAAAACCTGCGGCAGTGGCATAGCCTGAAATTTTGATCGGGGAGTGGGTTGCGACTTCCATTTATGTCAGTCCGCGCGTGTGTGCGTATGTGTGCGTGTGCATATAAAATGCAAGCATTTCGGAATAGGTTTCAAACCGCCCAAACCACGCACCCTCTTGAGTTTCTGATCAGCTTTGAATGTTCATCAAATGTTCCATTCTGTCTCGTGTGATAATCACTTTCATCTTTCATCTGTTGCTTTTTATTATTTATTATTAAGCCGACCCTCTGCGGTTTGAGAGAGCTTGCAGGCTCGCTTGTCTTGGTGCCTTAGCTTCAACTTAGACGGCAGAAATCTGTGTATATAGTTACGGCAATAGTTACGGTTTCGCTCATTCAGTCCGTCGTTTTACAGCGAAAGCTGTTATGAGATCATTTCACCGGCCGTTTTTGGCGCCGTAGTTGTCCGCCGCCGCCGCCGGTGTCCGTAACCAGTATCGCTCGAAATAAGAAAAAAAAACGAAATAAGAAAAAAATTCCAGGATGGAACGAGGTTCGAACCTGGGCCGTCTGCGTGGGACCCAGTATGCAACCTCTGAGCCATGCCGGTGCTTGAAACTGCTTTGCAAAAAGGTCCTATACAGGCTTCATGTCGGGAAGGAACCACATCAGCAAATGCAATATAGCGTGGTAGAAGAGTAAAATAAGCACCAAGCGTCGCACAACGCGAATTCTGTAACCAGGCGTCACACAATGCGATTGATTGCGCAACGAGTAGGTTGTTGAATGCTTCCAACCCATTACAAAGGGCTCTGCCATAATTCTTCATCGTCATCATTTTCTTCGTTCAGCGAACTGGGAGCGCGGAAAATACACAAAGGACGAAGAGAGGAACCACACAAGACGAGCGCTCACTAACAACTGATTTATTTTCCAAATCGTAAGGACACATATACACACAAATTGCGCATGTCCAGAAAGATTATGACGACGGCATGAATAGCATGCGAAGCGTACGATCAAGGCACATGTCTAACGGTTATCTAGGTAGCTCAATTCACAGTCATGCAGTGACAGGGAAGGATGACTTATACATTGATCTGTATTCCTGGAAATGTGATATGCTTCAGATATTTCGCGCGTAGTTTGATGAGGATGCCGGAACAACACTACTGTATTCTCAAACAGAGGTTGGCACTTGCACGAAAAGCAATGTGGTTCCTCGCTTCGTCCTTTGTGTATTTTCCGCGCTCCCAGTTCGCTGAACGAAGAAAATGAATTACCAACTGGCCCACCTTTCGATCCTCCTTCATCGTCATCAGGCACAGCATCAATAAAGTGCGCATAATGCCTTACATGCGTTTAGCAGGTACCAACGCTCTCCGTGGAATGACGAAAAATGGCACAGTCCCTGCTGCCCTACTTCTCAAAAATTACAATGATTTATAGCGTAGTGGGTTCCTCGCAAGCGCACTTGTATTGGTTACCAAGGAAGCCCATAAGCACATGATCCATTTCCTCGGGGTCTCAGTAAAATTACAATGATTTATAGCGTAGTGGGTTCCTCGCAAGTGCACTTGTATTGGTTGCCAAGGAAGCCCATAAGCGCATGATCCATTTCCTCGGGGTCTCAGTAAAGTTCTTCACCCCCCCCCCCGTCTCTCTCCCACGTCAACGTATGTTATACAGCATGACGGGAGAGGGAAATAGCGACTGGGCGTCACCCAATGCAAATTACAAAACTGGCGGGCCGTTTAAAGCTTCCAACCCATTACAAAGAGCTGAGCCATAATTCTTCATCGTCATTAGTCGTCGCGTCAACAAAGTTCATATAATGCCGTGTAGCTGGTGCCTCGCTTCTCCGCAGAATGACAAATAATGGCTTAGAAGGTGCTTCCCAACTTCACAAAAATTGTGATTTATGGCGTAGTGGGTACCTTTCTAGTGTACTTGTATTGTAGCCCCAAGAGAGCTTACAACGGGCTCAAGAAACGCCGCTCTTCCAGCTTTCGCTGTGACTGTGCTGCGGTTTCAACGCAGGCCTGGCGTTTTTTTACAGCGAAAGCTGTTATGAGATCATTTCACCGGCCGTTTTTGGCGCCGTAGTTGTCCGCCGCCGCCGCCGGTGTCCGTAACCAGTATCGCTCGAAATAAGAAAAAAAACGTAATAAGAAAAAAATTCCAGGATGGTACGAGGTTCGAAGCTGGGCCCTCTGCGTGGGAGCCCAGTATGCAACCTCTGAGCCATGCCGGTGCTTGAAACTGCTTTGCAAAAAGGTCATATACAGGCTTCATGTCGGGAAGGAACCACATTAACATATGCAATATAGCGTGGTAGAAGAGTACAATAAGCACCAAGCGTCGCACAACGCGAACTCTGTAACCAGGCGTCACACAATGCGAATTGCGCAACGAGTAGGTTGTTGACAAAATGTACTTTTGGGCTAGTTGGTTCATAATCGTAGTAGAACAGCGCCGGCGAAAACAACAGACCAGACGAGGAGACGTGTCCTTCTCCTCGTCTGGTCTGTTGTTTTCGCCGGCGCTGTTCTACTACGATAGGTTGTTGAATGCTTCCAACCCATTACAAAGGGCTCTGCTATAATTCTTAATCGTCATCAGGCACAGCATCAACAGAGTGCGCATAATGCCTTACATGCGTTTAGCAGGTACCAACGCTCTCCGTGGAATGACGAAAAATGGCACAGTGCCTGCTGCCCTACTCCTCAAAAATTACAATGATTTATAGCGTTGTGGGTTCCTCGCAAGCGCACTTGTATTGGTTACCAAGGAAGCCCATAAGCACATGATCCATTTCCTCGGGGTCTCAGTAAAGTTCTTCGCCCCCCGCCCGTCTCTCTCTCGCGTCAACGTATGTTATACAGCATGACGGGAAAGGGAAATAGCGACCGGGCGTCACCCAATGCAAATTACATAACTGGTCGGCCGTTTCAAGATTCCAACCCATTACAAAGAGTAAGCCATAATTCTTCATCGTCATCAGTCGTCGCGTCAACAAAGTGCACATAATGCCTTACAGACGTGTAGCTGGTGCCTCGCTTCTCCGCAGAATGACGAATAATGGCTTAGTAGGTGCTTCCCAACTTCACAAAAATTGTGATTTATGGCGTAGTGGGTACCTTTCTAGTGTACTTGTATTGTAGCCCCAAGAGAGCTTACAACAGGATCTAGAAACGCCGCTCTTCCAGCTTTCGCTGTGACTGTGCTGCGGTTTAAGCGCAGGCCTGGCGTTTTTTTCTTGTTTTATATCAAAAGATTTGTCCTCGTGGACAATCGTAAATTACTTTGTTTTTACCTTGACTATACATCTAGGCTGAGCTACTTTTAAGTTCTTCAGCCTGAAGATGGTCTTCGCCCTCATTGACCTGTGATCACCACGTACGCTCTTGCCTGTGTCCTGTACTGTACATGTCATTTATGCCTGGGTTGCTCTGTATCTGGATCCTCGCACGTTGTGAAATGTATTTTGCGTTTTGTTTCTCTGTTTGGGCGTTTCCATGTTCGCTTATTCCCGTGTGCCGTGGAGTGATCGCGAAGTATATTCTCTAGGATGGCCGCAGGCAGGGCCGTAGCCAGAAATTTTTTTCGGGGGGGATTCAACCACACTTTATGTATGTTCGTGCGTGCGTTTGTATGTGCGCGTGTATATATACGCAAGCAAAACTGAAAAATTTCGGGGGGGGTTTGAACCCCCAAACCCCCCCCCCCCCTGGCTACGTCCCTGGCCGCAGGCGAGGCCATCCTCGAGATTTCGCCCGTGTTTGTAGTAATTCGATGTCCCCGTTTCACTCGATACACCCTATCGATACTCCAATTTCGCGATGCACTTAGTTCCCCGCGCCGCCGCACGACAAAGCAGCGCTGTCGGTCGCCCGCTTATCACATGGCGGCGTCGCAGAATGCGGGCATGCATGTGTTCCCGTACGTGATTCAGGACGCTTTGCTGTGGTAACGTGGTAACCACGCGCGGTCAGCTATGATACAGGGACTGTCTCCGCTCAACCAGGCTGTCCTGGGAACGCTATTTACCTGGGGACTGACCGCGGCTGGTGCCGCGCTTGTATTCGTGCTGAATTCGACGAAGGTGAGAGTTTAAAAAACGGGCGACAGCTTCGCCGGATCGGCGGCGGGCCGTCTCAAAAACAGCTGTTTCCTCCGTGCCTGCCCGCTGTCGTGTGTATGCGTGTAGTTCACAAGTTCAGCTCACACCACCTGCGCTTGCTCGCGTTTTGTGCATTCATACAACGGTTGTGTCCGAGCAACACAGCTCGGCTGGCGTCCGTGAAGTTACGTTTGAAGCGCTTTTGTGCACCATATCACATCTCGCTATCACCTCGCGTAGATATCTGTGTGTTGGAGATAGGCACTGCTATCGATGCTCCATGCTGGCAACCTCGTGACCCGTAGCATTTTATGGTCTACACGTTCGTAATCCCGAACTGACAAACTAGAGAATAGATCAAACACGTTTTGATAACCTTCCTATGACTGGTGTGTTCGCCTTGCGTGCTGTGTGCACGCATGTTCCGATAGCGGGTGGAATTGAAACTTTCGGGGTACAGAGTTCACTAGACGATTCCAATCGCAACTGCCTTATTGTCATAACACCGGTGTCATACGAAGCATTTTCAATCGCGATCGAGCCTGATCCGTGTAGAATTAGTCAACTGCGATTGGCTCCTTTCCGCGGCTTGCAAGAATTAGCCAATCGCGACTTCGAAGTTCAATCGCGGTTGAGAGTGCGGCACCCGTAATGAATATGTCTGCGTAGTATATGCATTGGAAACGCGTGTAAAGTTTACATTGGCATCAGGGATCGACTAACTCATCTAACGAAACCTTTCTGCCGAACACACTTTGAAGACCGGAACTGACTTTACGAGTCTGTTGCCACGTAGTAAAAAGCCGTACAGTTTTTAGATTTCTTTACAGCCCATTTAGCTGCACAGCTCGGTCACTGCCCAGACAATCGGATTCACGTGGATGAAATTTGTATACTCAAAAAATTTTCTGACCTCGTATTTCCAAAGTGTGTGGGCCCCACATTCCAAAAAAGTTTTAACAATTACTAAAGATACGTGTTTAATTACACATATCACACACTTTTGATTCTAGTCATGTTGCGCATCATGTCGTTGCTGTTTGGCTCCCAGTGCCTTTTCTTGTTCAATCCTAATTTCTTGTGCCGTTGTAGTTATTCTGTACATAACCACTTTTTTATATTACTGTTCCACTTATGTCCTTACGAGCTATTTTAGCAATATGTTACACTACCGTGCTTCCCTCAGGGACCTGACTTTGCTAACCATGCACCTTGACGTATTTTAATTGAAGTGCTGGAAATCGGGTATTAATTAAAGGCTGAAATTTAACATCATCTTTACAAGTATGCACCTTGAATTACTTGTATTTTTCACTGTATGACACAGTTTTATCATGCTGATACGATGTTTTCGGCGCAGTAGCCTCAAACTGCATCTATCTAAGCATTGGGTGATCCTTTTTACTTTGTGGTACACATTGTAAGTACTTCAGGCTTCCATGATTTGCCTAGTAATTATCCAATAGTGTTCTGCACTATCAGTACATATTATCTGTTTCCGTTCTTTCATTGCACTGTCAGTCAATGCTGCATTACTTATAAGACCCTCATGCTGTCATTATATTCTATTTATTGTACGCATCATTGTCGTGTCCTGTCAAGATAGCAGTATATACAAATAAATGGTTTGACAGGTGTCTTTAACGAAGTAATTGTTCCAAATAATTCTACATTCTACATACTAATTAGTCTTAACTAGTCCCATGCACTACTCTACTTTGCCGCTTATATGCCATCTGCCGCCTTGTGACCTCAATTTCCTGTCAGCCATTCCTTCCATCTGTCAATCAAGGAAAGCACGCATATGTGTAAGAAGTAAACAAAAGAAGGTCTCCTTTCACGATTAGAGGCACACCTCTCACTTTATGCGTGTGTGTGTTCGTTTTGATTACTGGCAACCTTGGTTTTGCAGTAGCATGAACTTTGCTTTTTGTGGTCTTCAATTGTATGCGTTGTCTGAAGATATCAGGCATTGTTTGCATTGTTCGTTAGGAACAGTCATGCAACTTTTACATTCATTGTTGTGGGCTTAACGTCGTTGACCGCAGCAACGTTATACTTTACAAGAAAAGTGAACAATCGTTCTATTCTACGGGTACTAGCTTACTTAACATAAAATTAGAGGATACCAAAGAAACTTGAATGGCAAAAGACTGCTCAACGAGTGACAGAACAAGAAAATGATAGTGGTAACATTGAGAGACATAAATGAAGTGTCATGGAATAAAGAACAGATAGGAGTAGCTGTTAATCTAGTAGAGATTAGGATGAAGAAATGGAGCTGGTTAACTAAGTCACCTAAAGCAGATAACTGGTCATATCCTGGAGTAACAGAATAAGTGATTAGGGCTGGGAAGCACACTCAAGCATGGCAGGGAAGTGTACTCGGTGAGAACCTAAGAACATGGTACAAACCCTACCCACAATGCACCTGCCAATCATCTCTGCAAGAAGGTTATGCCATTAGGAGTCTGTTCGAGGCTAGCACATTTTTGCCCTGCTTAAATGCTAAGCATGTTAGGAAATGAAAGGTCATTCTAAATTATCATCTTTGGCGTGAGTACTGATGTCAGGGTCTACCTGGAAGGTTGCCAGGTTGATCAGGTTTTCTACCTAAAACCAGCAGTGCAGAAATACACCTTTTTGGCAAAATTAATCATCTTGAATGTCAGAAGTCCTTGATGTCACAAAAATGAACAGCCATAATTGGCTGACAGTCTTCTTTTTTTTTTTTTTAATCGGACAGTAGTGTCCATAACAGAGGGGGGCCTTCGCCATCGCTGACTATGGGCGGTGTTTAAAAAATAACGAAACTTGAAGCCATAAGTGGGAGTTGGCTTGCGCTAGACAGCATTGATTGGAGACTGCTCAGACAAGCCTCCATCTTGTGGTGGGCATTGGAAAGGCGTGACGATGGTGACTTTCGTCGCTCAAAGTTCATTGTGTACAAGGCCTTCTGTGTGCGAGCTGAGACATTCACCCCTACTTATGCGACGGATATAGGTACGCCTCCTTTGCTTGTTGTTAATCTCTTTACTTCGACGAGAATTGGTAATACGCTCGACTTCACACATCCTCACGCTTACCGACATTTTGTTATTTCATGCGTTTTCAAGCTTCTAGAAAACTGCAACTGTGCAATGTTCGACGTGTACAAAATGTTAAAGTCAATGCATTGCATTACCTATCGCGTTGGCTTAGCAGCTGTGCCGTTGCATCATTACGCATGAGGTCACGGGTTCAATTTACGGCCACTGCAGCTATATGAGGGCGATATGCTAACACACTTCTATGTTGTGCATTGATCACACATGAAAGAGGTTCAGATGGTCAAAAATTATCCAGTGTCCCTCGCTACACCATACCTCACAATCACATTGTGCTTTTGGTACTTAAATCCTTGAAATTTCAATTATCGTATTGCACGGCTAAACCAAAATTCCCTGAATGGAGTGTGTCAAAAGCCTCCCTGCGATTTAGACTTGGCCAGCTTTCAGTGTCAGCAGCATTCGAAATAGCTTATCTGCTACCTTTGTAGCGACATTTCATTCACCTTCTAGCCGATAGTTGTCTTAAGTCTGCTCTGCCTGCACAGGACACTTGAATATGTCTCGTTCCAGTGCAGCACTCTGTCAACTGTAATGTTAGAAATGACGAAAGTCCTTTTATTTTTATCAATTTGACATTCGAATATGTCACCAAGGCTCATTGTCATATGCTGTGGTGACCTTCTCTTTAGATTTGAAGGTTTGTGTGACCCATCCCTCTTCTGTTTATTTTGTGATGACCAGCGTTGTTTTCAGAATTATGCTCCATCCTTCCGAGAATTTCCTGGCTGTGAGTGTGACCTAACGTCGACATCATTTAAGACATGATGGCCACATATAACTGTGGATTTGTAGACTTATGCTTGTAAATATATTTACAGGCGTGTCTCCATTTGTCGTGGTCTTGACACTACTTGCCCCCTCAATTTATGGTCTATAAATGCAATCTGCCGGAGGCAAATCATTGCTTGACATGTGCACGGTAATTGAAAAAAAAGCAGGGGTGAAAAGACATGCTTCATTGTAGAAGCGCACAATAGTTCAAATTTGGAAGACAGCTGCACTATTATAGCATCAGTCGCACTGTCAGCGAAGTAAATAGAATTTTTGAGTGACCGCACATGGTGCGGAATAAATGACTTTTCTCAGGGCATGTGCAGTGATGTTCGGCAATGTATAAAAAGGTCACGCTGGTTTTGCAGTCAAGTGTTAATAGTGTTGCACTGTGTACGTATCTTCGTTCCTTGCTTCTACCCTTTGCTATTACACTTTTACATGCAATGTTACATGTATCAATTATGCGTGCCCAAGTAGCAGCCTTACTGAAATATACATATTTTTCATATGCATATGCAAAGTTCTCAAAATATCTTGTGGTCATGGACGAATGAAGCGCAATAAAAAAGCTACGAAGCGCAACAGCTTCCAGAAGCAATAATGCGAGAGCACAATCTCGAAACCGTAATAATGAGGTTGCAAAAGATTGTTTGGGCGTCACAGTAAGTGTGCTAATGGAAATCATGCTGACATTATGAATTCAAGCTAAAACAAAATGAAAGAATGTGTTTTAGTTAGCACTAACTTTTTCGTGTTTCATCTGCCAATGACTGTGCGTCTTAAAAAAAATGTTGTGACGTACGTTTGAGTAAGGCTGCATTTTTAGTTGGGGAATTGACGTCACGATAGTGTTGATGACGCCAGGTTTGGCAATTTGAGATTAACTCTATTGTTGAATTTAAAGGTAAGCCTGCCAAATGTCATCCTTTCATGTGCTAGAAGCGACGTGAAAAGACTACAACTTTGATAATACGCACCGTACGTCATTCAAAGAGCTGCGATACATGTTGACGGTCAGCAAAATAAATGAAAAGCACACTTGTAACCTTCGCTGATTGACGGCTCCCATCTTCGCAGTGACGACATTGTCTTTTTTGACGTATATTGTAAGTGTGACTTATGACGGCAGGCGTAACAGCTGTAATCTTAAACTGCAAGTCAAAATCGCTGACAGTTCCCGTGAACATTGTTGCACTTGATCATGTTTCAATGGGGATTCTCTTCATAATTCATAACTTGACGTTGGCTTCATGTCTTGACGATGTTGAATGTGTTTCCTGACGCACACTGAAAGTGCAACGATGACGAATGCGCTGGCCTTCTGAGCTGGCTAACACAGCCGCTTAGAAGCAGTGATGGTCTCGGTGAATATCGTCGTACCATTAGATGACCTCTCTGGGGCGACTTTTTACGTGACTTGTTTCTTGGGGGCGGTGACAAGACATGCGCGCTCCTAGAATGACGGTTATTAAGGTGCGGGCACTGACATTTCGTGATACATCGAATCTAGCCTCAATATCACACTGCTGCCATCTATCTGGCTTTGCTGAAGAGAAAAATCGGAGAGAATGATACTTCTGAATCTGTCACTTGACCGATCGTACAGAAGCTGCGAGATTTAATGGCACTGCACCGTGGGCCCTTCAGCTTCCAAAAAATCCTAGGTCCATGGCCAACACATGCCTTGCAAAAACGCGCTCTACTAGCAGTCAAGGAATTCCTAGAAGGGAGTTTTATACTTGGAAATTATTGATAAAAGTTTTTTAGACTTGTGCATATGATTTGACCTGAGTGCGTCACATTATTTATCGCTTCGTGTGCTCATTATCTATTACTGTGACTGTACTTTGCCAATTTCAATGCTGGTATGTGGCTGGATGTTGTGTAGGGATATTTATAGCATATACAGTGTTTGTGTACCCCCATTTTATGTGAACCATAGTGTTATGTGATGAAACTCTACGTTGTTTCTTTTTTCGTGTTATGTGAATGGACTTGCATGAACTCTGCCTAGCTGCTCTTTTATGTAATTTTTTTTCCTTTTCATTGCTGCGATTTTCAACTGTCCTATCATCTGTGAAAAGGAGTAGCCAGCGCTATACAAAACCACCAACATTTCCTAAACACCATCACAATTTTCCATTTTTCACCCATTTTCAAAGGCATAACTGCATACATTTTTGTTCTTGGCAGCTGCAGAGCTTTAATGCGAAATATTACTGTGTCAGTTTGTTCTGAGTGGCAAATTTTGAGCTGCTGGAAACTACAGATCTTTGAGGTGCTTTAAAAATGTTATGAAAACATACGTGCTTCTACTTGAGACTGAATCACTGCTAACGGGTTCATTTTATTGCATGTATCATTTTGGTTCTTTGTTATACTCATAAGTATTTATTGAGTCAGTCACATTGTCATCTTGTCAGTGGAATATTGTGCTTGAAAACCTTTTTCTCTTTTATCACTCATCTTACTGCTTTGGACCTAATTGTTATTTCCTAGAAATTGTGTAACATTACCCGCCACGGTGGTCTAGTGGTTGCAATGCTCAACTGCTGACCGAAAGTTCGCGGAATCGAATCCCAGCCATGGCGGCCGCATTTCGATGGAGGCGGAATGCTAGAGGCCCATGTACCTAGATTTAGGCACACCAGATGGTCAAAATTTCCGGAGTCCTTCGTTAGTGCATCCCTCATAATCATATTGTTGTTTTAGGACGTAAAACCCCAACAATTATAAACACGGAGCTGTTTATGCCAAGCATTGGTCCGTGACAAGTGAGCAGGAATGATCATTGTGGAGCGGCTTGCGCTCTCTTCGCTGTCTTCTTCCCCTTCTTCATCTTATGCTTTGCTCCTGGAACATGTGGGCCGATTTTTCCGGCGGGAATGCAATAATGCTGATAGGCGAGAGAACGAGCACAGAGAAAGAGTACGAAAGACAAACAGAAAAATTCTTCGCGAGGTGGGATTCGAACCCACATACCTACAATTGCATAGTTTGAAGCTCGCATCTTCCTCTGCACATTGCTAACATGACTTCGTCTCAATGCTGCTTTTGTTGACTTTTTATTCTCAACATTTTTTAACGGTTGTGAACCTTGCGGTGAATGCACACATAAAGGCGTTAAGGGTGGCATTGTCACGAGGCATCCACATGGTGTCCTAGATAATTTGGAAAGTTTTTCAACTTCGAATTGCGGTCATTAAAAATTGTCTATTTTGCATAAGAGTAGGTGCTTGTTTTCATCATGTCTGTTGCTATATTGAGACGTGCTTACTATTTCTGCTTGAAGCTTATGACTGGGAGCAACTTTCTTACTCTTTTTTTTCTCTCTCTTTTGTTTTCTCTTTCTGCAGCGAAAAATTTTAGATGGAAGCCTCGGGTTTGCTGCTGGGGTAAGTTTTGCTTCAACATTTTGTTGCCTGGTCAGCAACAAAGTTACTTTATTGTTGTTGTTGATGTTCTTGTTTTCAGCTTACTATTTAAAGGGATCGCCTGATAACATCGTGAATACTTTCGAGGTTTCTGCTGAATTGGGCTCTTTGATGACCAAAACAGCCCCAATGAATTTTCTTAAACGAGAACTAAAAGGAAAAAATAACTTAGAACAGTATTAGTGGAGTAGCTTTCTACAATATTTTTTAGAAAAATACACTCGTGCCATGGCAAGCCATAAAGGATGTAAAAACAGCAGACACGTGGTGATCCGACCACCAACTTGCCATAATGTTTTAGTCACATTTACTTTTTCATTAGTAAAAGTTGATACATTGTATCCTTAGAGCACTGAATACAGTTTTGCAAGTTGTGAAAACTGCAGTGCGCTGCAGTGGCCAAAATGCCAAGAAAACAGAAAGGAGTTCCTTTTTTTGTGTGTGTGTGACCGTACCTTTACGTCTGAACTAGTGTCCGGAGTTTTCCTGTAAATCGACGTACAATAGTTACACATACAATGCCCAGAAAAAGGAACAGACAAATCATGGGCACATTGTGAGAACATGTCAGGAGAAACCCCCACCCTTTACATGTCAGGAGCCCGCCCTTTATCTCGGAAACATGATCTTTTCTGGTGGTGCTCGCTTAGAGATGAAATTTTTTCACTCTGTTAAAGGGGTACTGATACAAAATTTTGCGGCTGAGATAGCCTGCTGGATCGATTCCTGTGAACATGCATATATCATCTGCAAAATATCAACAGCAAATATAGCTTGGAAGATATTTTGTATGAATTCTGAAGTTCGCGTGTGCGATCCAGTGCTATGCACCGCACCTCGCGACATTGACACCCTTGAAAGTGACTTGAAGGCGACCCCCCTACTTCCCCGACGTTAACATGGTGTAGCTGATGTAGTCGCCCAACGGCTTGTAGTTTTTGGAGCTTTCTCAAACCAAAACTGAGACTGGTCGGTAATGAGGAGCCTGTAATTAATTATCTGTCGTGTGCTGCAGCAAACGATGCGCCGTGTTATTACCAACAGGCCCCAAGCAACACATTGCAGCAAAAAAACACAAGGCCAACATTTTTGTGTCAGTACCCATTTAATGTAAATGCTAGATTAATTCTAAAATAGATCGTTATTCCCGATGAAAGTAAAATATCGAAATGAGTATTGATGACTTTGTCTCCAATAAACTTTGCCAAGACTTCAAGGTCTCTTGAGGAAATCAGTAACAGAAAGATGCGCATTGAGCGGGATGTGGGAGGAAAATGCTCCCTTTTCTTTGCTGCACGCCAACATTTTATCCGGCCCCTGCTAAGATGGCAGCCGCGGCCGCCCTCTTAGGATGGGTACGGCTTCAGTCTTCAGGTATAATTCCCACTCTAGCAATTCTTTTTAGACCACCTTGGTATTGCCCTGGTCAGCGTGCCTGTTCGTGCTTCAACTATGTATAGATGGCTTGCACAGACGTCACGGAAACCCGGTATGTTGGAGCACCAGCATGTGGACGCGCGACGTTTGTGATGCCGCAATAATGTTTAATCAAAACCATCACATGCAGGTTCTTTCATTATGCACGCACAGAGACGCTCCTGCTACATCGTTTTCACATTGACGCAATTTGTTTGTCATCAAAACCACCATGGTGGAGTACTAGTACATTCAGAAGCTGCCTCCATGACGTCACGTGCAAGCCATCTATTCTTATGAGTCAGTTAATTCTTGATAATAAGGTCATGGAACACTTTCGTTCCTCAGTGAGCATAGAACTGGCTTGAGACAACAATTAATGTTGATGAAACGACTTGGAAAAAAATATAATTAGCTCTGTTCACTCATTTGCTTTGTGCGTTTCACATGCACAGGTCATGCTGGCGGCTTCGTTCTGGTCCCTGCTTGCACCGGCCATCGAGATCGCCGAGTCGACGGGCGGCTACGGCCACATGGCGTTCGTTCCCGTTGGCTTCGGCTTCTTCCTGGGCGCTCTGTTCGTCTATGCCATGGATAAGCTCATCCCATCCTACGTGAGTTCCTCTGGCACTCCGCTGACTGGCCGGCCAGGCGCCAGGGAATGCAGATGCTGCGATTTGGGACATTTCGTTGCCGTCAACACACTTCCACATGCTGAGATTATCTCCAAGTGTGGCAGCTGTAGCGTTTCTTTGGAGTGGAAGATATGCTTAAGCTGTGGTCATGTGTGCTTGGGCCAGATGGATTAGTGCATGAACTGCAGGCTGCGTTGGCACTTCAGGTGCATAAAGGACGGCAAAGGATGCAACCTTGTGTTTCATTGCAAAGATTGTGGAGGCATATCCTTCATTTCATACATCAGGTGCAATGTGCAAGGTATGCAAGGAGTTCGATCTGCGAAATGTCTAAATCATGTCTCGCGCTTGGATTTCCTTGTTGTAAACGCTCATGCAAGCCAAGCACAGGCCTGTGTCTGAGGGGTCGTGACGGGCCTTAAATGAAATGCCCAAATATGAACGTGGCCTCCACGATTAGCTCCGGCTGCATGCTGCCAGAGCTTATCGCAGAGGCCGTGATACGAAAACAGAGGTACTAAGTGATCAAGAACAACCAATTCACAACCATATAAATAACGGGGTTTGTTTATTTCCACGGTGCAAAGCATCTTCACTCACTACTCAAAAAAATAAAAAAATCACATTACATGTGGTAAAACCATTGAACTATTTCTTGGTGTGAACACGTGTACTGCAAGAAGTCTTGCTAGCTTTCAAAGCGTTGTACCTGATGTATGAAATGTACTATACTGTCGCTGACCATTTATTTGGACGTTGAACATTCAGAAATGCTCTGTTCGAATGTTCTGGACATGCTTTGTCTGATTACTTGAACACCTTCACGGCACCGCCACTCATCCCATTGAAGAAATGTAAACTCACAACCAAAAATTCAGACACCCAACGGTGCGCCGTTAAATTTTTCGGACTCCGGCTGGCTGATCGAGTGCAACATCGAACGCCGTGACCACGTGGTCGTGACAAGATCAGCGATGTTTACACTGGTACTTTTACTAGGTTGGCAGCACTGAAAGGTTGCACTGGCTATGGCTGGAGGTTGTTCCCATGTCCAAAGCCACACAGAAATTACAATTGCCGATCTTGAAGGCTATGTTTGTTGACTACACGTAATAGTCTCCTTTCGGCTTTAGCTGGTTTAGTATTCATTTAACGGCTACCAAGGCCAAACTGCAGGCCAAGCCAAGCCGCACTCGGAGTCGGCTCGGTGTGGCGTTTGAGAATGATCGCGCGTATGACACGGACAAAGAGAGAACTACACCACGAGTGCTGCAGCATGAACTAGGATGATGTCGTTAACCTTTGGCATTTCAGCATTTGTGTTGTCAGTTGTTTCTGCGGCCAGGCCTGATATGCGTCTCGCACTTTGTGTCTTGCTCTCTTGTTTGTTACGTGGTGTGTGAGGCCTGATCTGCGTCATCGGCCATTTTCTATCTTGTGCCCAGAAAAACTCGAAGTAATTTGTCGCTCCAGTTATACCGATCATTCAGCTAGAGCGAAAAATCAACATCAGTGGTTACGTGCTTGCATCATGAGCATGAATTCTCCACCTTCCAAGCAGCGAAAATGACGTCAGTATCTGTTACGACAGACTGGAGTTGTCAACCTGAAAACGAGAGCTGGCTCCTGGCCATGGACGACATTGTTTATCGCAACGGCCTTCTGAACTCGGTGCGCGCGTTTGCTTAAAATGTTAAAAGATTATTGGAGGTGGTTTAGGGGCCCTTTAAGAGTAACAGTTTGGATCCCAAGAGAAGGTATGTGTGCCAATGGGAGGCAGGAAGTTAGGTGGGTAGGTGTAATTAAGAATGTTTCACTTTTTTAGCGCACAAACGAACAGGGGCGAAAAGCGACGCGGACACAGTGTTGTGTCCGCGTCGCTTTTCGTCCCTGTTTGTTTGTGCGCTCTAAAAAAGTGAAACATGAATTGCCAACATGCCCAAGCATACGCTCTTGCAATTAAGAAGTTTGCGGGGATAATGTGGTTGCTGCAAGCACACGACTACGCTGATTGGCGAGACGTGGGAGAGGCCTTTACCCTGTAGTGGGTGTAGTTGGCCTGATGATGATGATATCGATAATTATGAAGGAGTGATGATGTTGAGCGTCCTGACCTTCTGCAGGATGGCCACAAGGCAGATCTGGCCCTGGCCATGCAGCTGGAGAAGAAGTCGACGCTCAAGCGTCACATTCAGACTGGCGAGGAGTCGGCAATCGGCTATCGGAACGGGTACTCCGGTGAGTTGGAAAGAATTGTTATCTTTCGACCAGCTGGGGCTAGACGGTGCCCCTTGATGCACACATTTCGTTTAATTTCACTTCATTTATCGTACCCCCAATCACACAAAGGTTTATAGAGGGGAGTGGGGTACTTGAAATAAGAAATAAAATCAAACAAAATAATGTCAAATTAATAACAGCTACAACATATGAAGACACAGTGTTAGATTGATACAACTTAATTCAGATGCAGCTACGATGAGAAATACAGAGCGAGCATAATTAAAAAAAACACTATAAAATATACACTTTACGCGTCGTAAAGTTTATTTTCATTCCCGGGATAAAGTGAAATCAGATCAAATCACATCCATATCTTCAATGATATTTGGGCTTCCCTTGGTTGAAAAGTGGTTGCGGACCACTTTAGAGTGTCTGAGGGCCGACATACATGGCCGTTCTTTCGCAGACCAGGTTTGCACGAACTAACAAACTTGCGACATTCGAAGAAAAAGAACAGAAAAAGAAACTAGTAGTATAAATACAACAAATTCACTCAATGCATGCATATATTCTAGTATGTTAAATGCCCTAGAATCTTAAAGGCTCGTTCACATCAATGACTAGCAACGGTTGCGCGACTAAGTTAGTTTCAAAGCAACTAGTTGCAAATGGTCACAAATGGCCGTTTTGGTCACAAAGCGACTGCTTTGGCTCAGTCACTCACTGCTTGATTTTTCATTCACAAAGCTCTGAGCCAATGACGTGCGCAGGAACAGGACGTCAGCTTGTTTTTCAGGGCAATGGCAATGCGAGCTATGTACAAGCAGACATGAATTCTGTGTGGCAACATATATAGGTCACGCGCAGGTGTGAACATCGCACACTTTGAGTTGCTTTTTGACTGCCAGTCGCAAATGGTCGCGTGACCGGTGCTAGTCGCAGATGTGAATGAGCCTTAAGAATACAGTTCTTTACAGGAAATCCCGGACTGTTATCAAGCCGTGGGACCTCACACTCTAAACTTACAGCAGTTGTTTCTCGCAATGTTCTGAAAAAGAAATGTTTGAAGCCTTTTAAGTGCGGAGTCGTAGCCGATGTCCCTTTCAAAGCCACGACATGCCTGTGTCAATCCGGCGAATGTGATCCACTACTGGAATGCTTGGTTGATGGGTAGGTTTTTAGTTGCAACATTCTTGAACAAAGCAAAGTTCATTTCTTTTTTCTATAATTTTATTTTTGCCTATTTTTCTCGTTAGTCATCATCGCAGTCACACTTACCGGCCAATAATTCCAACTCAACGGGGACTGCCTGAAAGTCGGAGTTATCGAAAGTCCGAAATGTTAAATTCGTTATAAAACAAGTGACTCTGTTCCATGAGTGGCCTAATAAAAAACAATGAATTGGACCGTATTTTCGGATTACCACTTTCAGGGATAGTCTTTAATCTTCCCGCATCTAGAACCGGATGCGCCAGCGTCTCTCGAGTGACAGCGTTCTCGGCACACCACCAAGCACGCCGTCTCGTCACAGTGTCAGGAAACTGTTGTTTGTCGACGCCCCGTTTGCTGGACACTTAAAACTATGCAAAAGTAAAATTATATTTGAGAAAAAAATCGTCCAAGGGTGTGACCTGAGTTTGCATATAAATTCCTATACATAACATTATGCTTACCTTCGGCCTGGTCGATTCGTATCTGAACCTTTATCGTGCTATTGCTACAAATAGACAAAAGTAAAGCCAGTGCATTCAGAATACAAACTATAGTTGTTGTTGGTGCTTTTTTCTGAACGTGTCAAATGCATTTTTTAAATCTTCGCTTCAAGGGGGAAGTGGGCTTCTTGAAATCATCAGGATCTCCTGTACTAAATTTAATCAAACTGTGCAGTCTTGTTCAGTTTTCTTTGCTGATTCCAAGTATGCAATTATTTTTTAGCATGTCAATTAGTTCCAAAGTTAATTAAAAATTGATTAGCACTGTTTATGGGAACTATGGAGCAAAAGCTACTCGTCAAAATCTTGCTTTCGGCACAAAACTTGATGCTAGTAAACCTAAGCTTCACAATGAAAACTCCTGTCGACTGCTGCAATTATGTGACGTTAGCTAACCCTGTTATAACAACAATCCCTTGTATGCTTAAGCACTAGAAACGTCATACCATCAAATCCCGGCTGCGGTGTCCACACTTTGCTGGAGGTAAAATGCTTCAGGACCGTGCGCTTAGATTTAGTTGCACGCTAAAGAGCCCCAGGTGATCAAAATTTCCAGAGCCCTTCACTACCGCGTCTCTTGTAATCACATTGCACTGATGTAAAGCTGCAACAATCATTATTATTAGCTAAGTACTAGATGGGCACCTTCTCATCCTTTCCACGTAGATCCCAACGTGCAGTTGCGCAAGAAGCCGTTGACGACCACACAAGTGAGCATGCCAACCGTCAACGACGCCGAGACGGCCGAGAACCTAAAGCGGTGGAAACGCATCTTCTTGCTGGTCGTTGCCGTCACCGTGCACAACATTCCTGGTAAGCGTTCATCACTGCCGCCAGCTAACCCACGACCTCCTCTATAAACTTACGACCTGCTCATGCCGCCGCTCCCCGTGTCGCCAGATTTGCTTTTGCTTGTTTGCTTTTTTTTAGTTCTCCAAAGTGCCGCAGCACGCCTTGGCGCCACAACTTACCCCCATCGCTGCAGCCGCCAAGCCGCTGTTCTGCTTGGTGCGTGCGCGCGTTCGCTTGACGTTGTGGCACTCGAAGGCTATCGCTTGTCACATCTATCTTTAATAGAAAAAAAAAGTAGAGCTGGGCAAGCAACGTAGTGCACAGGACCTATAACCAACGTGTAGCGAGAGCGACGGAGTGGATATCGAGGGATGGCTAGCGCAGCCGAGGTAAACAGCCGAGTTAGGTGGCTTGATGAAATTGAAATTGATAATTGAGGGATAAAACTGAATTGGCGCGTGCAAGACGGGGCAAGAGATCATTGCGAGAGGTCTTTACGCTGCAGTGGACACAGAATAGTCGGGTCATGATAATGACATCGGATATTTCACCCCTGCATTGAGATATTTGAAAGTTGTTGGATATCTGGGAGATTTTGTCTGGTCCCAAAAGCAGTGTTTACTGGATCCTCGGGCAGTACTTTGCTTTGAGCAGGGCTGAATTTTAGTTCTGCCAGTAGTTATTGCAGATGGAATGCTGATGGACTTTAGGAAAAGCGTGGGGTGCTAGGTAGGATGTGCATATATATGTATATTCCTTTATGTCCTTGGATGTACTGCTCACTTTTTTTACTAGAGGTATTGCTGATTGCACTGTTAATGTTTTTGTGCACTAAGAAATTGCATTTTGCAGATATCAGCATTTTAGTTGCAGATTAGATTTTCCTCTATTGCTATCTGATGCTTCAAAAGCAATGTTTGGACTAGATTATTATTTACTACTGGTGCTGCAGTGTACCATTGATTCTGGGAATAAGACATTCGTTTGAACCATAAGCTTACTTATTTGTTTCTTGCCATTGTAAAGTGTGAATACAGCCACTTACAAATGTTTTTGAGCGTTAAACTTGTAGGAAAATTCCAATTTTTAGCACTGAGCAAGCAATTTATGCACATAAATTATAGCGGTCGGGACTTGTCTGCTAAGCATTTTATTGTAAGGGTGAAGGCATCAATTGAAATGAAATTTCGTTCTTCAATCTCATGCCACAGGGGCTTTTGATGTGGGTCGGTACATCATGCATCACACGCATGATGTGCATTGGCGTGCGCAGGGCTCCCTGAGGGAGGGGGGGGGGGAGGTGGCGAAGGCTCATCGCGGTGCCCCCACTCCCTGTTAAATCAATGTATTGGGCAGATTTTGCGTCCCTTCTTCTTAGGTGACTAGGGGGGGGGGGCTCCCTGCCCTCCCTCTGCGCACGCCTATGATGATGTGAAGGAAACAATTGGCAGCTGAAGCCTCAGGCAGCATCAGGAATAGTACATTATTAGTGGGAAATACCATGTGGGTTAATGCTAAAAGTTCGTGGAATATAACTAGAGACAGTGCAAAGTGATTTAGCCAGTTAAAAAGCATGCTTTAGATTATAAATGAAACTCGCGTTTCTATACATCGTTATTCCTATGATGGAAATAGAGCACGCAAGAGCTGTTGTCTCGTAACGCTTGGTATGTGAGTGCTCCAGCAGTAAAAGCGTGGTCGCATCGCCGGTGTGAGACGCGGCAATGCCAGCGACGCTCGAACAGAGGCCATAACTGCAATAAACTGTGTTTGATAATATTTGTATGTGCGAGAAATTACTGTAACAACGTTATGATAATCCGCCGGTTTTGTCGCACGCTTCCATCGTTAGACGTTCGCTAGACCAAGCACGCTGACGATAGCACAACTGCGCCCTTCTGTCATCATCCGTGCACAGTATGACAACGGTATACTTGAAGGGCGACGGGCAGGTCATGAAAACTTTCACGGGTCATCGCATGCGTCGTTCGTACCGTATGTCGTCTTCATTTGCGTCGTAGAAACTTCGGTTTCAACTTGTTACAAGATCGCACCGTCTCGCCCACGAACGAATTATTTTTGCGGCTGCTAGACAGCGGCTAGGTAAGGCGCCGCTGCACAAAAAAAAAGTGAGGAAATAAGGCTTACGTACTCTGGGTTATGTGTCGTATATTGCTTTCGTTTGCCTGCACTTAGATGGGTACGCAAAAGCGCTCGCACAGAGATTGAGATCCGGTAACGAACTTCCCGGAGCCAATCACCACGGTGCGTCTCACAGGCAGAATGTTGCTTCGAGACGTTAAATCAGTGTATTGCTCGATCCACGCGTATACATATATAGACTAGAAAAACAATGAGAGGACCGCGCACACACGAGTGCACCACAACGGTCGTGCGTCGTCTGCTATGGGGGGAAGTTGTGGCGGCACCTGGCGGTACCTCCGGTCCCTACACGCCAATTTTTAGCTCCACACGCCTCCGTAGGGATGGCGCCGGTGAGCAGGTCGTAAGTTTATAGAGGAGGTCGTGAGCTAACCACGCTTATTGGCAACTGTGTGTGTGGGTGTAGTAATCCATTTTACAGATGGTGAATCGTAGCGAAATAAACAAGCTATAACTTTGTCGTTATTGCTCAGAGCATTGGCAGCAAGTCCAGCGATCGTGCATTGTCTACTCATTGCGTATATTCAATGCATCTCAACAGCACGTAAACAGTGTCATCTACTGCCGTTTAACTGAATTTTAATGGTAGTACTGTGTTTAAATGGGTGAGTTCCATACCACCAGTGCAGCTCCTACAGTTGAGACCATTATCTTGAATTTAAAACGAGAGAAAAATCTGCAGATAAAGGAAGTTTCAGGATAGGTGAAATGATCACAAATGAGGTGCACCATCCTCTTTAAGACAACATGGAGCCTTTCTAAAATGGCATAAGTAATAAATTAACACAGCAAAGCCACGTTAATTTGGCCCTCGTAAATTCAGAAATTCAGTTAATTCCAGACAGGTTTATTCGAAACATTTCCGTCCAAATCTTGACATCAGTAATACTAGATATTTGTTTATTGTTTTGTTGATACTCCCAATAAGTCAACATTCGGTTAATTCGAAAGTTTTTTTCCGGTTCCGTTAAATATGATTTAACGAGGTTTTACTGCGTTTGCGATAGCTTCAGGTGTCTCGGCACCGGACATGTTGCCGTTTTCAGGCAACAGTGTTGCTGGCACCGTGTCATCACAACATACTTGGTGCTGGGTAGGCTGATCCCGACTCAACTTGAGGCCTGTCGTTTGAAAATTGTGTAACTGGTTCCATATTTGATGAAAGATGATGCTACTAATTTCTGTAGTATATACAGAATTCCTTAAATTCTACTTTGAAAAGCAATAACTGAACAGTGGAAGAGTGCAGTCGTGATTTTAGCGGACACCTGCGAGGGACGTGACGTTTATGCCTCACCACGACATCACATTATCATGAAGTGAGCTTGCTTATCAAGCTGCGCTCTCTCTCTTTACGCCATGAGTACAAAGCGAGCGCACTACTTATTTATTTATTTATTTGCATACACTCAGTTGCCGAGGCATTGTGCAGCAGCGTGGGTTACGACACGTGAATGAAAATGGAACATAAGGTATGAGGCAAAAATAGCGGCAGTAAATTTGGAATAATATTGTTTAGCAGGATGACACAAAACCCAAACAGAAAATAGCAGTAATGAACAGTAATAAATGTAACATGTTATACAATATTAGTGCCAATGTTATCGAGCTGTGATCTCTCTTTTCACACTGCAACCTTGAAGTGAGCATCCTCATCAATCCATGATCTTGCTGAAATGCTGTCGGCTGAGGGCCCACATGCTCTCCTCGGTTGACCAGAAGACACGAGCCTATTGCACGTGCTCAAGAATGGTGATCGTCGTTGTCATGGCTGGCGTATAAACTGACTTTGTCCTAAATGAAAAGAAGAAAAGAAACTCGTCTCTCAGCTCGCTGCTGCTGTGAGGTCAAAATGAAGCAGCAGAGAAAGCAAACGGTAAAAAAAATGCACCCAGTTAAACGGCATGAAACCGTCAGACAGCAAAGCTGTACGCACGCGAGTGTATGTGACTGGCTTGCAAGGTCACTTGACATCATAAGCCCACGGCTAAATTTGAAATGTGCGCAATTACACCTGATTGGTCAAAGTGTGATCACATGATCTATCAGCTCAGGCAATGGCGTTTCAGTAAATACCTTAGGATCCTTTGAAGTGTGGTTGCACCTTGGAATGCCGCAAAGTGTATGTGCTCTTTGTTATCTACATAACCCTCTTACGCACCCAGGTGCCTTGCTTTGGTTTATTACAATAATTTAAATCTTTAAGGAAAGTGCCAATTGCTTTCCAAGTATTTTGTACTGAAAGTGCCATCAGGTTTATGCCTTTATTGTAATTTTCAAAAAATATTTAAGTGAAGCGTCCATAGGGAGTGTTCAGCTTTTCAATTGTGTTGCAATTGTCAATACAATGCCTTCATATGCTTCCCGTAAAATCGTGTTCTGCAAGCTTGGGTGTATAGCCCAGTGGTTATCTTGGCCTTGGGACTATCACGGCCAGGGTTCAAGTTCCGCCTCACCTCACCAAGGAAGTTTATTTCGTTTTATGTATCTCTTTGCTCATTCCCCCTCTGGTCAAGGGACCTGTGTGATGCCCACTACAGTAGAACCCTGCTGATACGTTTTTGAAGGGATCGTAAAAAATAAATGTAAGAGCCGGGAAACAGGAAAAACAAAAAAAATATATATTTACTATAAAATCCCGAGCAAGCCCCCCCCCCCCCCTTATGGTGAAAGATAATCCGACAAGATTTGGAGGAGGGGCTCTTGCTCAGTCACGGATCAAAATTCAGGATGGCAGCGGAAGAGCCGTGTGTGCTTCCAGTGAAATGCATTGATGAATAGGCATGCACTCACTGTCGTTATTAGCCCTCGTGAAGCGAATAAAAACACTGAATGAAGCAGTGAAACTGGCGGGAAGGCGGGGGGGGGGGGTGGCGCTTGCTCGGTCATTGGTACATATTTCAAATCTTCAGGAAAAGGGAGGGGAATGCTTGCTTGGGATTTTACAGTAGTTGGGCAGAATTTTCTTTCAATGCTGACGCTTCGAAGAAGCGCGCAATGTTGCGTGGTGTGCTTACTCATGCCCGAGCAGCACAAAAAGCAGCACCTGGCAAGCGATCACTTTTGACGATACCTTCAAGAGATTGTCATCGGATGCGTCGGCCGACACCGCCTGCTGCACTATGTAATGTTTGGCTCACGTGTTCGTAGGAACCTCGAATACCATTTTCTGACCACATTCAGAAAGTGTTTCAGGGCCCCTTTAAAGCTGCACAAAATTGAGGCTACAGGCACACCACGATATAGACGAATACAGATATAATGAATTATAGGTTATAACGAAGTTGACGAGGAATTGTGTTGCCATTCATGCAGTGTTATGAATATACATTTATAACAAATCTTTCTATAGAACGAAGTCATTTTCATGTAAGATGCAAGTTCAATATGATGAGGTTTAATTGTGTAATTAATGCACAAAGGAACAGAAAAGTAGGACATCTTGTCCTCGTCTTTTGTTTCTTTGTGTGTTAATTATAGTGTCGACTTAGTGCAGCCTTAGAAATGAAATTCTGTTTTCTTTCTTGTTTTGTGTGTGATACCGCATCTATGTACAATTTATGGAAACCTTATAGGAGTGACCTCTTCCTGGTGTTTTTGTGGCCAAGACTGCAAAATACACTGAGTTCAGTGCAAAAGCTTTTCAAGATTGGAGGTGAAAAAATACACACGGAGGTGACATCACGTTGGGAAATATTTTCGACTTGACTGATAATATTGAGATATCAGAGTTTAATTTAACAATGGTTTGTTGTTTCTAATGTACTGGAAAAGGAGGAGCAATGGACATTGCTTCAAAGACGAGGACGAGTTATTGGGAAAACTTAGATCAAGCTTTGCCAGAGTTTTGTTGCATCTGCTATTTGAGTACTTCAGTAAGAACATCTTTCAACTCTCGAACAAAATTTTTTTTAAAAACTCTCCAGCCATTCTAATTACTTCAAAGGTGTAGTCAAAGGTGTGACTTATAATCCAGAAAGTGCGGTACCCTGCCATTGGACTTTGCTGACTCTCGTCGTGTTTTTCCTTCTGCACAGAGGGGCTTGCGGTTGGCGTTGGCTTCGGTGCAGCCGGCAGCTCGGAGCATTCCACATTTGAAAGTGCCAGGTGAGTTGCCATGGTTTTCGGAAGCATGGCTCAGACGCTAATTATTTGGATATTAGTGCTTGGCTGTCTGCCTTAAAGACATCGTCATTGAAAATGTCTGGCTTGACTTTTAATCTACATGCACATAGCCCTGAATGCCACTCATTTGACAGCATCGCCTGTCAAAATGTAACTGACAACAGTAATTTTAGCTTGACGTCTTTTTATTCTCGCCAAACACGAAATATGTTTGTGCAGGAAACTTAAGGTATTGTACATGTGTGTTTTTCTATAATTAGCCCTGCTGTGCGTGAATGTGCTGTGTGTGGTCTGCACGGCTGAGCACGTAGGTGGCCTGCACGCCTGTTCTTGCAAGTAATCCGAGGCAAACATGAAAGCTGAGCCAGCCAAGATAGCTGGCTACTTCGTGTATACTGTCTCGCAGTGCCAAACTTGGCAGTAATGAAATCACAATAATTAGATTACTTGTTTGCTGTAATAAATGACGTAATGAATTTACTTTTTTTGCTGTAATGAATGATGTAACGAATTACTTTTTTTGGGGTGGTAATTTAGTAATGAATCATTCTTCAAGTGAGTAATTTCAAGAAAACTGCTCATTACTTTGCCAATTTCTTTGTACTAAAACATAGCATGTTCATTTCCTATACGGCATCAAAAATTGACCAAAAAAGGAAAGAAATAACAAACACAAGTTAATCTGAGTGCAAAGCCTCAAGCGTAGGAAGTTGAGCGAAGATCTCTGAGATTTCGGTGTATATGGGCTCTAAATAAAGTGTACATGAGTTTTTGACGCATCGATGATGAACTTTGCACATTGCAAAGTAACTGTATTACTTTTCAGAAGTGATATTAGTGTAATGTCATTATGTTCGGCCAGCTGTAGCTTGCAAGGGAATTTAATCACATTTTAAAAATTCCAGCGAAGTAATCAGTAGTGTAATTTAGTTACTTTTAGAAATAATATTGCCATCTCTGCCCATTTGAGATCGAATTCATCTGAAAGTTTTGAGGGCCCATTGAAGCAATGCAATGCACTTGCTCACACGTCTTCACTATTCATTGTGCCAATGTTGAGAGGGGCTGTAGCGAGGTACAGCTTTAGAAGGCAGCGGCACTTCTCACTTAAAGGTGAATATGACCCTGTGCCAGCGAGCGCGCACTCTAGATTGATGTTATAAGACGAATGGCTGGTCAAGACCTGGGTCGAGAAAAATCGATTGTCAGTCTCTTTAACTAAATGCACATGCACTAAGTGCTGTCACATTAGCATCACCAGGATGCCTAATATGTAAAGCTGTGCGAATAGCAAAATTTTCGGTGCGAAGCGAATTCGAATATTGAAGTGTAAGTGCGAATTGAATCGAATATTTTTCGAATATTTCTCAAATATTTCTAGACTATTTTTCTAATACTTCGAAGCGAAATTGCAGAAAAAAAGGTTAGAGAGGATTCCTAAGCATATTTTTATGAGATAGCAACTTGAAAGGGTTTCTTTTCACTAGGTTGATGAAGCACTGGCGGGGTGGTGTTTCATAGTTGTCTTATCAAGGATGAGGCAATGTAGAGAATGAGGCAATGTAGAATGAGGCAATCATGTATTTATGTACATGATTTGGTGCAACCAAAGTGCTGCCGACAACACTTTACACGTGACAGGCAAATATGCCATTTCCTCAGCCTCTCCTCCTGTCTCAACTTCTGTGGAAGCCCAACTGATGTGGTGGACAGGGTGTGCTCCCTTCAAGTCCGGAGTTCCAAATCTGACTCGTAGATGACGATATGTAAGAACATCTGAAATTTTGGATGCTAAAAAGCTCCGGCGTCCGTTTTTTCGGACTTCCTGCCTAAATTTCAGGCCCAAAACAGCATTAATTGAGCCCCCAACTCTGCCACATCTTTCATCTTCATGTTGGAACCAGCATTTTCTTGAGGTAATATATTTGCGACCGTAGCGGAGCTTGAAAGGCAGCTTTGCGGCAATACCGGGGTGTGATGAGGTGAAGCATATTGAAAATTTAGGGACCACTTCCTATCGGACATTGACTGTGTCTTGGCTAAGTTCGACCGTAACGGAGCTTGAAAGGCAGCTTTGCCGGAATACGAGAGTGTAACGAGGTGAAGCATATTGAAAATTTGAAGGGGCCACTGTTAATCGAATGTTGCCTGTATTTGTTTTTGGGAAGTTCGAATAGTAAAATTCCAGTGCGAATCGAATAGCAAACACTATTCGAAAAATATTCGAAATTTCGAATATTCGCACACCCCTACTAATATGTGTTCTGGCAGGTCTTCAGTACTGATTTGGCC
The DNA here is from genome assembly GCF_013339695.2 of Rhipicephalus sanguineus. Taxonomy (NCBI): domain Eukaryota; kingdom Metazoa; phylum Arthropoda; class Arachnida; order Ixodida; family Ixodidae; genus Rhipicephalus; species Rhipicephalus sanguineus. The sequence goes on along the minus strand of NC_051182.1, from coordinate 118,493,539 downwards.
TTGGATGCAGTGTTTCAGCCGTCAAGGACAGCTAAAGGTGTTTGTTTATTTTTTTTCCCTTTCGCACGATTTTACTGTTCTTAGGTAGTCTGAAAACTCGTACATTGTTCATATGGCGATATGGCAATGGACTTTACTTTGTGCAATTGTCCGATGCATTGCTGTCCCAATCGGGGCTTCGCCTATCAAGCAATACTTTCGCTTCTTTTGTATGTCTTGCCAACAGGAACCTGGCTCTTGGCATAGGCATTCAGAACTTCCCCGAGGGACTGGCCGTAAGCTTGCCACTCCGTGGGGCTGGCTTCTCCAAGTGGAAGTCATTCTGGTGAGCCCTTCTTTCGGTTGTTGTTTTGGTTTTGTTTTAGAGTGCAGCTGTAAAACAAAACGTAAATGTTAGTGTCATCTTGTGCTGTGGTGCTGCCATTTGTGGGTACTGTTAGGTGTCAGCCAGATGAAACAGTTTACAGGGAAAACCAATAGCTGCGTGTGTGGTACAGAAATGTGTGCAGGAATCCGAAAGATTCACATTCGAGGTGCACAGATTCCACCGAGAAATGGATAATGGCTTAAGCACACGCTCAAAATCATTAACAGAAAGGCAGATGCAGTCTATTTTTCAAATGTTCAGCAGTACTTGTGCATAGCCACGTCTGTTTACAACAAAAAGCCACAGCCACACATGTGTTAAGGAAACATGCTCAGAAATCTTGAAAGAGCAATCTTCAAGGCGTTCAGTATCCACTGTGAAGGCGTTCACTGCATAGGCGTTCAGTATCCACTGTGAAGGCGTTCACAGCAAAAGCATTCAGTATCCACTGTGAAGGCGTTCACAGCAAAGGCGTTCAGTATCCACTGTAAAGGCGTTCACAGCAAAGGCGTTCAGTATCCACTGTGAAGGCGTTCGCAGCAAAGGCGTTCAGTATCCACTGTGAAGGCGTTCACAGCAAAGGCGTTCAGTATCCACTGTGAAACAGACAACTGTATGAGGATGCCGTCAACACTCATTAACAGAAGAAGAGACGTGGTATCTCCGTCAGGCAATCCACGAAACGCGCGTAGTTGCACCTGTCCTGTTTTTGTGCTTATGCCTCAGGCACGTAAAGGATGTTGTTTTCTACACTTGTAACCTTCTGTTGAAAGTCTAGCATTTCTCCCTTTCATCCTTGACAAGTGTCTGCTCTTTGACCAATAAACATGAATTACAAGGCAAACTCACAGCCTTGCAACTACACAGTTCTTTGGCCATTCTAGGTGTGCACTTTTGCAGGCAGAGTGTGATACTTAACACATCATGCTTTACAGTGTGGCAGGCCTGTTGTCAGAAATACAATTGCACGCACAAAGTTGCACGTTTCTCAGAGCCACTAAACAAACTGTGTCAGTATTTCAACTGCATGTCATGGCGAATTCCACTGGAGAGAACAGGAGCACTCGAAACCATGCTGAAAGTGCTCTCTTCAGAGCCGGCATGTCTCATTGGTCGAACAGGAGCAGGAGCACTGTCATCCTGTGGTAGAGTGAGAGCGCTTTTATGGCTCCGAGAGCAGCCAGGAGCAGTTTGAAGTACTCTCAGCTGAAAAGCAGAGTAGGCACAGTATGACGAGAGTTACAGGACTTTTAAATGTCACATTCTCCGTATTTGTTTTAATTTTGCTTCATCCGGCAAGCGTGGCGGCAATGGTAGCAATCATGTGTAGTTTGAAACCACTGATGTTTGTACGGATAGCGACGATGACGGCTGTGAAGTGTACGCAGCTATGTTTGCTGGATACATTAGGATAATGGCAAACATGCCACTGACAGGTTTCACGCGTACCGTATTTACTCAAATCTAAACCGATGTTTTTTTTTTTGAAAAAACGGTGTGCGAAAGTGGGGGGGCCGGCTTAGATTCGAGTACAGTGGAACCCCACTGATACGTTTTTGAAGGGACCGTAGGAAATAAACGTAAGAGACGGGAAACGTAAGAGCCGAAAAACAGGAAAAACGGCAAAATATTTAGTGGTACAGAATTTTATTTCAATTCTTACGAGCAGCACGAAAATTGGCGCGCTCAGCCGCGATCTAGTCGATGGATAGAAATGCGGAGCTTAGGACGGCCTCATCCACAGAAATGTAATCAACGTATGTGATTTTTTTAACACCAACAGCTGTAGACATGAAAGAACTAAGCACATGCAATCACGACCGGCACGGCGAGTCCGACCGCGAACCGCACGCACGACCACGCGAGCTCCAACTGCTCCAACCAGCTCGAACTCCTCCCGTTCTCCGACAAATAACGATGATGATGAGTCTGCGCCAACGCGATGGCAGAAGTGAATGCCAATCTCGAAGGCCTTGCTTTCGCAAGCAATTACGTCATACACGCCATGTTTGTGCAATACAAATCTCAGAGGCTATGCTTTTGTCAATAGTAAATGCCAATCTCGAAGGCCTTGCTTTCGCGAGCAGTTACGTCATAGACGCCATCTTTGCAATTTGAATCTCAAAGGCCATGCTTTTGTTTGCATCAATTGAAAGATTCTGTTGCTTGCGCCTCTCATGCGGCTAATATTACGGTCAAACGAGGCCAAACTGCGTGAAAATGCACCATGGCCGCTCTCTTTGGTAGTCACTCGGTCGGCTCCGAGCGCACTTCGCGACGTATCATACGGGAACGGTCCGACAGTTACGACGTAACAGCGGGGTTCCCAATACATTGTATCCTATGGGAGCTATGCCGGGACCGGCGGAAAACGACGTAACAGCCGGGAAAACGCAGCAGTGAGGAACGTAACAGCGGGGTTCTACTGTACCATGATTTGACCGCAGCCACCACTTACCTAAAGGCCCGGCCGCGCTAGCGGCATGGCGGCTCACCATGTGCCAATCTCAGGCTACTGTATGCAGACGGCTCTGCATGCGCGTCCGAGGCTCACTTTCACAACATCCTACGGTAGCTGCATGGTGACGAGGTCGCTCAGGCTCAGCGGCAGAGTGGTGGTCCCCATGGCTACTCAGGCCGACCGCGTCGTCTGCTTCGTACTGTCAGTTGTTCCAAAATCTCACAGTCCCACGTTTGTGCAGTGAGGGTCTTCGAGCCAGCGAGGTTTCATGCCGGCAAAGGCGGGCAAAGGTGGATCGGGTCACGTGATTGCGGCGCCGGCAAATGCCATGCACTTTGACACCCTCTCTCCTCCTGTCGCGTGACGCGGAGGTGGCAGAGGCGCGAGCGCAGAGTTGGCCAGTATTCTGGAAGCAGTCGTGCAGTGTAGTCATGCCTGCATTCGGCCTGCATTCGAGCTAAGATTTTTTTTTCTGGCCTTGCGAATTTCGGGGGTCGGCCTGCAATCGAGGGCGGCCTAGATTCAAATAAATACGTTATTTTGCTGCTGCCCTACAGGGAAAGCCGGGGCTTAGAACATTTTGATCCTCACTCGTCACCCTCTCACCTGCTCTCCGGAAGCGTGCTGCATTCCAGTGGCAGATCAAGTGACCCTGCTCTCAGTGCTCTGCCCCCCACTCCTCACTGCACGACGCCTCCTGTTCTCTCAGTGGAATTCGCCATTACTCCTTTGCAGCTGCTACCAGCCATGGTGAATCGGTGGCTAGGGCAGACGGGGTGCTGCATTAATGTGCACCTAAAAGAGCGTGAAAGAGCAAGCCGGTCTGATAGATTGTCACACATCGGGGCACATTGCAAAGCATGTGGTTGTGAGCCCTGCTTTGAGGAGTGTACAATCATTCACCATCATAAGAATCAACTCATCAGGGAAATCATCGAAGCGTATCACATTTGTAAAGAGAAAGATTCATGCATTAGCTATCCTTCAGTGTCATTGTCGCATAGTGAACAGAGCTATCTGCGGGCATCATTTGGTGACTAGACGTTTCTCACGCACATGTTGGCGGCATCCATGTGGCATATACATGCTCTAGTTTGGCTATCACTCTAGTTTTCGGTTGTCAATGTCAGGTGTCTTTCTGTAATTAAGTGTCTGTTTTTTTTAATAAACTTCTCAATTGCGAGTCAGCGCCCGTCCCGTTGTTTCTTTCATTCTGTCCTCATGTTGCTGCGCTGTTTTTATAATGAATGTCTAAAAGCTTTGCTGGCAATCATGCAGAGCTGTCTCTGACGCTGCGACCCTGAGAAACAATAAACATTACAGCATAAGTTGGTACGTCGCCCCGAGTCATAATCATGAGAACTTTTGATAAATCAAACAAATTCCTGGGGTCCTCTACTGTTTGAATTATCGATAGCCTACTGCATTTCATTCTGACACAGGTATGGCCAACTTAGCGGGGTTGTGGAGCCTGCGGCCGGAATCCTAGGTTGCCTGGCGGTGACCATGGCCCAGCCATTGCTGCCCTATGCCCTCGCCTTTGCTGCCGGGGCGATGGTCTACGTTGTCGTCGATGACATTATACCGGAGGCACAGGCATGGTAAGGCAGCATCACTTTTGCATTGTTAATCGTTTAGGAGTATGTCTTGCCAGCGTGCGAGAAAAACATTGCGGTAATGCCAACTTACGTACGTAAAGGTATCTTCATCGTATCTTATGTATTTACTGTAAACGTATATCCGTTACGATACGTGTAGTAATCATGAGAAATTTGCCTACTTCGTCACGTCCATGGTCGTTACATCAATGTGTTGAGTGCTAAGGTGAACCTGAGCATAGCAAGCTTCAGTACAGTCAAACCCTGCAATAATGAAATCCCTCAACAACGAAATTCCCGCGACTACGAAATATTTTCTTGTTCTTGGTGAATGCCCACAGGATTCAATGTATTTCATATTTCTCAGCGACAAAATGTTGCTGAACTGCAATCCCACAATAACGAAAATTGACACAACGCTTCCCACACGTAATAAACTCATGCAAGGTCAGCGGACAGCAATATGTGCTGCAATGCCTCTGCTGTACACTTAAATTGCGCTAAAAACTAACCACATTGCGCTTGTGTGGGCGCCTGCGTCATTGTTTACAAAATCTGCACGCTGCCGGAAGTAGTTGCACACACCGGATGTCGTCGTAGCCGCCATATTGTTTGATTTATACTCTTCTTTTATGCGCTGTCGCATCGCCATCAGCTTCTTACCGGCACGTGACTACACTTTGTGTACCTACAACGATGCATCGTGTACTCTGCGCAGTTCGCGTGGTGCTGCTTTCGCGAAGTGTCGCAGTTTGAACCGCGTGGTTCCTGATAGCGTCGGTGTCGGTGACTTTATTTACGCCGATCCAGATGTGATAGTGCATGAAGAGTTGCACGACGAGGCGATCTTAAACAGCGTGCACGAAACCGACGACACTGAGGACCAGGGCACAAGGCACGCGGAGAAGCCTCCAGACCCACGAGCCGCAAGGGAATGCCAAGGGTGGAAATTGAAAGTGCTGCAAGTGCCAATGGTTGTTTGTGAATGCATTTTCTAAGTCGTGCATCACAAAACAGAGAGTGGCTACTGAAGCAAATTAACGCCTTTTCTGGCAATGATGAAGTTAGGTGGCCTTGGTCTGCCAAGATGAGTTGCCAGATATTGGAAGACGTAAGTTAGCGAGAACATTGTCGAAAACAGGGGCCCTGGGAAGCAGATATGTAGACGCATCGTATTGCACACTCTACACAGTGTACGAGTCGTGAGCCTGCAATTTGGTGTTTCGTTGTCACGTGGCAAGTAACAAACATCAGTAGCCGTAGCAGTGCGCTGGGCCTGGTCGCTCAGTTTGCAAGTGATCTTGGTTGCAGCGAGAAAAACGCGTATGGTTAGCAAGGGTATCTTGCAAGCAATCATGATCTGTCTGAAAAAAAAGAGAGGGAGAGAGAGAAAAGGATTCCACACTTCTTCCAGGATACACAGAGCTCACTCTCCTTCATCTTGAAGTCCAAAAAAAAGCTGTCCTTAATTCACGGAACAAAAGAAGGCAAATTCTCAGGACGGACTTTCTTACTGCAAACAGCTGTTTTTGGCGAGTCCACTGCTCCTGCAACAAATTTTGGGATTTACCTAGCTGACCAATTTTTCACAGCTGGTTGCACTTACCTGAGGCTCGACTACCGCCATCACAAGGTCATGTGCATGTTCTTTCGTCCTCCTGTCAATAACTCGTCTGGCATGACTTCTGTTGAAACATTGCATAATGGTGACCAAAATTTGCAATGCCGTACTGTTAGGTGGTTTTGTTCAATTCCTCGGACATAACGTGGGCTCATTATGTCGCAGGGGAAAAAAAATGTGGCAGCCGTGAACGAAGTTCGCATCATTCATATTCTCACCTCACATTTATGCAATATTAAACAGACAGAAATTCTATAGCTTTCGCGACGTCCTGCAGGTTTGAGTGTTCCATTTGTTAGACTAGGTGAACTGAAATGGTTCTGTTCTTTAAACGTGGCATTCGACATTGTGCCACGAGGTTTTTATGGAAAACAGTGGTGGCGAAATGAGCATGACAGCTTTCATTGCACCAATCACTCTATGTTGAATTCCTGTATCGGAGTCGGATAGCCTGGCAGACTCTGAAAGCGAGTGCTGACATAGAGCAGCATCTCTAAATCCGCGACTGGAACACAACTCGTGCTGCTGAAACGCAGTGGAAGAGAAAGTTCTGCCTTTTGGGTGCCGAGTTGCCCAGGATATGATTCCGCCATCGAATTTTAGCTCCTACACAGAATTTTCAGCGTCGCTGTCGCTAGCAAATGAATCGCTGCTGCGGGACCTGGAGCTAGGCGTCGCTATCGAGCAGCAAAAGCAATGCCGCACGACTTGTCGAACCATCCATGTCGACCACCAGTACTGTCAAAGCTTCGACTACCGACTACTTCGACTACCGGCGGTGTTGGTGGCGCCCCCAAGCTGGCAAGCATGTTAAAGGAAGTGCGTCACGCAATGTTCCAGTCCACTCCGCCGATTTTCGCGGAGCAGCGTTTCCTGCTCCGCGAAGGGATTCCCACTCTGACTCCCTCTGACTTTCTCATTGGAACGCTTGACTCCCACCCTCGCTCTGTGATTGAAACAAACTTGCTCTAAAATGAGCAGAAAAACTTGCTCCGACTCCCCCATTAGAATTTATCATTAGTGTGTCTGACCTGTATATCTTTTGGTTACCTGCATGTCATACAGCTGCTGACAAGAGGGCTTCCTCAGTGCTACGTCAAAACATAATCTCTGGGTCTCGGGTTCAACATTTTGTCTTTTTTTTTTTGGTGAAAAAAAAATTTTTTTCGGCCTACCTTTCTATATTTGGTCACTTTGTAGCCTTGCTACGTAAGTAAATCTGTTTCAGCGGCTACACTTTGCCTAATGGGCTGCTTTATAATAAAACGAACTTTCAGTATACCAACTTTCAATACACGAACGAAGAAAACGAACTTTCAGTGTGCATAAAGTTTCGGGCCATTTGAAAAGATTTCACAGAGAGAAAATGTCTGCATAGTGTCCTCTGCTCCAGAGAAATTAGGTCGGCTGTGCAAGCTTACTAATCACAAGAAGGATATGCAACCCGTACATGCGAAGAGGCTTGTGATCAGGCAGGCTGAACGTTCCCATGCTGTCATATATATGTTCCCTCTGTCTATGTGGCACGGTCTTCATAGGACAGTCTGGTAGGTGTCTCAATGATCGCCTGCATGAGCATTGTTACAATGTAAAAAACAATGTTTCTTCTGGCAGTCTCCTGGCTATGTAATGTATGACATGTGGATGCACTGCAGCGTTTGACCATTGTGCCATTTTGGGCTGCAGTCATTGTCAGTTGACACATGAGATTATCGAAGCGAACTCTATTGCGAAATGCGTCCACTGATGCGGGAGTACGTTATCTGTAGCTTTATCTGGAAAAGAACTTGATTTTCTTGGGCGGACAACATGTGTTCAGTGAATTGCTGATGTATATTTGCCAACTGAAATATTTGATATTGGCTTTAGGTGCATTTTTTTGGTCATGTGTGCTGCGCCACACGTTTAACTGGGTTTTCTGGTCACGTGTGCTGTAAGCGAGCCATATAATGTGCTATAGGGTTATAGAATAAAGACAAGTTGGAAGTTTAGCATTCGCCCTGTTGCCTGCCGTTTCCTTCTTTGCTGTTGCCTTCTTCCCTCAGGCTCAAACTGAGCTGCGCAATAGCAAAACGAGGCCTCTGAGGTCGCAGCACCGCATTGTTGCAACCTTGTGTGCATGGTGCTGTGATATCTGCTCCCACTTATCTGATGCTTCAGCATTTTTTTTACTGGTTTTACTCAAAAATAAAGAATAACAAAACATAGACATTTCGCAATCTATGCGGGTGGCATCATAAGTGATGCCACTTGCTTATGTGTTAAATCTACAGCGAAGCTATAACCTCGCCTGCATAGGTGGCATCTGTGTTTTTTCTTATTCTTTATTCTTGAGTAAAACCAATGATCAAAGTCTGGCTTTTGCAACATTTTTTTCGCATATCTCATGCCACCTACCTAACCTTCCTTTGCACACAGTTCCAATGGCCAGCTGGCGTCATGGACAACCGTGGTCGGGTTTATCGTTATGATGGCCCTGGACGTCGGCCTCAGCTGAAGAGAACGGTTTGTGTCGTGATTAGCCACGACCTCGGGCGCGTCTCGAGGGAATCTAGGTTCTGCCTTTGGGACCAACGAACCAGAGCTCCACTTGTAAAAAAGAACAAGCTGTTTGTGATTTGCCACCTTGTGCTACGCCGGAAGCAAGACAGCGCGACGGCCGAACCACTGGCCAGCGAATCGCAAGCTGCACTTATCTCAACGGACCTTTGTGAAATTGCATAGTGCCCCATGTTTGGCTTATCGAAACGAGACAGCATGTGACGGCACACACGTTCACATCATGTGACATGAACGTGACGGGACGTGAACAAGTGACGTGACTTGTTCAACGTCAAATCTTTTCGTGCTTTGACCGTATTGCTTATTGTGTGAGCTTCTTGTGAACAGCGTTTGGCTGAATGCTTCAATCCTCGTCTGGTTGTGCGATATACGTACGGACGGCATATTCGGACTTGTTCTATACTATGTAAATATTTTACCACTTTCCTAAGCATCTCTCGGTAAATGATGTGACGATGTAATGATAGCATTCAACTACTGGTATTCAGTATTGTAATTAATGCATTGGTTTTGCATTACATGGCTACAAAGTAAGTCTCGACGATGTGTTTTGTTTCGAACCTCGGGTGATTTTTCGCGCTAACTCGAGTAAGTCATTCTTGAAGTGCGCAGAGGATGAGAGGCCAGTTCGTGACGTTTGCTTATTGCACCAAGCTAGTCGGTTAGGCTCACATGTTGCCATGTTGTCAGGTTTGTCATCTATTTTCACGCAGTGTTTGCCTTTGTCACTGATTTGTGATAGTAATGTAACCAGAAACAAACGCAGTAGGTTTATTTGACCTGATGGAGTTATAACTTGGGATACTTATGGATGAATATTTGTAATCGATGCTCCTTCGTGTTTTCCCTAATATGTTTCTTGCTGCAAAGGTAATATTGAAAGTATTTCCGATCAAACTCTTCTACTCCTTTGAACTTTTATTAAACCTATTGTGCCAATCAGAACTGCTGAAATAACTTCGTTGTAGATGCACATTTGAAGTCAATTATTTATTATTTGCAGCAGACCATGGGACAATAAGGATGCGTTTTCAGAGTGACACTGTCTATATTAATCTATGTTTATTCTGATGTACGACTTTCCTAATAGGTGATATGCTTGCGGAAGGTGCGTGTACTTGCACAGTGTACGTGTATGTACACTGTGCTATATGTTGTCTTTCTAAAGAACTTCAATTGCACTTATAATACCTGGGCAGTTGCACACGTTTCAATGGCCTGTTGTACTTGCAGTAGCACCAATGGAACGCAATAAAATGCCTTTACAATCTTTTAGACTTAAATGCAAATTACAACAAAATTTTGCTTTGGCCTTGTTGATTATAAAGTAGTACTTAATGACAACTGGAGTGATCTTGTCAAAGCGGCATGGCTGATAAGTGTCTAATTTTCTTATTGGGTGATTCCACGAGAGATCGAACATGCCTGTCCGGTCGCATTTTTTGTTTTGCCTGGGTTTTTTATATGTTGTGTGGGCACATTCAAAGTGCACGGAACTGAAAATTTTATTTCCAAGAAACGCTCCCAGCGCGCAAAAAAAATATTTGAAGGTGGCGGCGCGTGCCTCCTGTTTTTGCTCACTGCAATGTTTTCGGATTTCACGGCCGAATTTAGCGCGAACTATAAATGATGTGTCTAAAATTTCTTTTGCTGGTTTTAATACGCATTACTGTGAATTACATCCATGCTTTTTTTATGCCGTCCTCAAAAAGAAGAAAATGTGAAAAAATGGCAAACACGGCCGAAATCAGAAAAGGGTCCTAAGTTTGAGGCGCCTTGGCGCCTTTACTATTTCAAACAGAAACTTGAAAACAGTGTCACCTATAGAAAAGAGCCTTTGCAACATTTATACGGAAGATCATTTTCCTACAGGCAGCGCGAAAAAAGAAAAAAATAGTTAAAGAACCGAGTTTTTTCAAAAAAGTACATTTTCAAAAAACAAAATAAAAAAAACTCCGGTCTCAATTTTGACGGCAATTTTTTATCGAAGACCGCTTATGTCAATGAACACACGGTTTTAATATCATATGTCCTCATTTGCTTTGTTTACGAGATATAACTGGCCAAAGTGACCCTTGCTGTGAGTGCTCACTTCAGTGCGACTGATGGTTGTTAATAGCTTGCATTGTGCGTAAATCGCAGTTTTATTTGTTCTGCTGCAGAAAAACCTTGCTCTGGTGGCTTTTCGTCAAGAAAAATGTGTTCTCAGATTTTATTTGGTTCTACCGTGTGCGAAAGTGGGCTGCTGCCGCCCTAAAGCGTGATTCCACGAGAGATCGAACATGCCTGTCCGGTCGATATTTTTGTTTTGCCTGGGTTTTTTATATGTTATGTGGGCACATTCAAAGTGCACGGAACCCAAAATTATATTTCCAAGAAATGCTCCCAGCGTGCCAAAAAAGTATTTGAAGGTGGCGGCGCAGACCTCCTGTTTTTGTTCACTGCAATGTTTTGGGATTTCAAGGCCGAATTGAACGCGAACTATAAACGATGTGTCGAAAATTTTCTTGTTGGTTTTAATACGCATTACTGTGAATTACATCCATGCTTTTTTCCAAGTATTTCAAGGAGCCTTTGCAACATTTATGCGGAAGATCGTTTTACTACAGGCAGCGCGAAATAAGAAGAAAATAGTTAAAGAAGCGAGTTTTTTTCAAAAAAGTACATTTTCAAAAAATAAAACAACTCAGGCCTCAATTTTGACATCTTTTTGTCGAAAAGTGCTTATGTCAGTGAAAACACCGTGTTAATATGTATGTCCTCATTTGCTTTGTTCACGAGATTTAACGGGCCAAAATTACCCTTGCTGTGTGTGCTCACTTCAGTGCGATCGATAGTTGTCATCAGCTTGCATTGCACTTAAGTCTAGTTTTAAATATTTTGCTGCAGTAAACCCTTGCTCTGGTGTGTTGTCGTCAAGAAAAATGCCTTCTCAAACTTTAATAGTGTCTAGCGTGTGTGGGGGTGGGCTGCTGTCGCTCTCTAAATGCCGAACGCGTACGCAGTTTGCAGCTTACAACCTCAACTTACCCCGCCAGTATTCGTTAATCAGAAGCACGCGAGACACCGCGAACACATGGTTTAGGTCACTTTGTCAAAACTCTCCTTGCACACAGAATAAAGCATCTGTATGCAGCGAAGGCCAGCTTAATCTGTAACTAAATGCCACAATCAGCAGGCGCGCTGTTATGCAGTTGTTTTCTCACTGCCTGCTTGCTTCCCTTCCATTACATGCATTGTACGCTCTAACCATCTTCCCCATTCGACGCACACTGTGCCTAGACAACATTTGTAAAAAAGTTAGCTCAATGATTTCCGAGCCGATTATTTCACTTCCCGCTATCACATGTTTTCGGCGTCGCAGATAACGTCTTCCTGTATCATCTCGACCGTTACCTCAGCGTTTCAGCAGCCAGAAAACGTGCGGTGCGGCATGATTAAGCCGTGAGTGGCCGAAGCTGCCCAATTTATGATGTTTTGTTGCCACTTTACTAAAGTGCTTTCCCACGTCGAGGACAGCAGATGTCATTGGTGGCACCAGACGGACATTACCCTTAATTTTGACAAGGAGTGCGGCCTACAAATTAAATATTACAGCCCAAAGCGCTTAGAAACCCTTAGTCATAAAATTTTAAACCGTAAGCAGTTCTGGAAAGGCATTCATGACAGCTGCGCAGGTGTGAGATAATTTGTGCGGCGCCGTTCAGTATAAACGTTTCGGCTTGCTCTAGGTCTAGCTGTTCACTATACGCGATGCGCGCGGCCCATGGCTACGTCCAATTGTTCTGTGCCGATTATTTACGCGTTCACAAAAAGAAGATTGCTGAGGAAAACGTTTTCGTTGCACAAATTTTTCTTCTGTGCTCTTTTTGTTGTTGCCTACCTCTAGAAGCTACTGTCATAGGCTGAGGATCTTCGCGACACCTGCGAGGTCTGCTTGCATTGCTTTAGGCTCCTTAAGGAAAACCTGTCTACATCTAACCGCGATGAGGTAGACCAGGCATTCCTTCAGGAAGAAGAAGCGGTTGATATCTTGAACAGGCGCGCCCATCTTTCCTCTGATGATTGTAGGCGAGGTTGTAGGCTGCAAACTGTTTACACGTGAGCCATTTAGAGGGCGGCAGCCGCCCACTTTTGCACACGCTAGACACAAATAAAATCTGAGAACACATTTTTCTTGACGAAAAGCCACCAAAGCAAGGTTTTGCTGCAGCAGAATAAATAAAACTGCGATTTACGCACAATGCAAGCTATTAACAACCATCAGTCGCACTGAAGTGAGCACTCACAGCAAGGGTCATTTTGGCCAGTTATATCTCGTAAACAAAGCAAATGAGGACATATGATATTAAAACCGTGTGTTCATTGACATAAGCGGTCTTCGATAAAAAATTGCCGTCAAAATTGAGACCGGAGTTTTTTTTATTTTGTTTTTTGAAAATGTACTTTTTTGAAAAAACTCGGTTCTTTAACTATTTTTTTCTTTTTTCGCGCTGCCTGTAGGAAAATGATCTTCCGTATAAATGTTGCAAAGGCTCTTTTCTATAGGTGACACTGTTTTCAAGTTTCTGTTTGAAATAGTAAAGGCGCCAAGGCGCCTCAAACTTAGGACCCTTTTCTGATTTCGGCCGTGTTTGCCATTTTTTCATATTTTCTTCTTTTTGAGGACGGCATAAAAAAGCATGGATGTAATTCACAGTAATGCGTATTAAAACCAACAAAAGAAATTTTCGACACATCATTTATAGTTCGCGCTAAATTCGGCCGTGAAATCCGAAAACATTGCAGTGAGCAAAAACAGGAGGCACGCGCCGCCACCTTCAAATATTTTTTTGGCGCGCTGGGAGCGTTTCTTGGAAATAAAATTTTCAGTTCCGTGCACTTTGAATGTGCCCACACAACATATAAAAAACCCAGGCAAAACAAAAAATGCGACCGGACAGGCATGTTCGATCTCTCGTGGAATCACCCTATTCACGCCGTTTAAATTGACCCCATGGTGTAATATATATATATACACAGTAGACTCTCGTTAAACGGAACCTGAAGGGACCAGGAAAATGTGTTCCGTTTAAGAGAAGTTCCGTTTACTGAGAGAGGAGTAGGGGTGCAGAATCCAAGTATGAAACCAATCATATTAGGAGCAGTTGTTCCGTTTAAGCAGCAGTTCCGTTTAAGAGATTTCCGTTTACTGAGAGTCTACTGTATATACCCTTTAGGTGATGACACTCTCGAGACGCGATCGACCAGTTAAAGTAACAACACCGCACGCCCGTCGGTCCGGTTACGGCAGCGGATATCTGTTGGGAGTATGGTGCAACTTCAGGACAAAAAGGTGTTGCTCTAGCGACTGGTATTTTGCGAGAGATTTGAATTTCTTAGTTAGCGAATGCGGCTTTGGCAAGTTAGCAACTGATGCTAGAAATGCATGCCGCATTTTTCGCGAGTGAAAAACGCCGCATTTTGTGTCTTGAAGTTGCATCTTCCTGCCAATAGATATCCACTGCTGTCACCAGACCAACAGATTCATGCCGTTGTTACTTTACCTGGTCGAACGCGCCTCGCAAGCAAGCTGAGAAGTGTCCCCACTTAAAGAGTATATATATCTTACACCGTGATTGCACCTAAGTAAACAACCTTGTGATTAGCAAAAAAAGAAAAAGCACATTGCCTCCGAGATTTCCTACCACACCACAGGCTGCACACAAATCTCGGAGGTCATGCTGAGAAGCAGCTCGTCTCTCCTGATAGCCAGCAATTTGTGCCCTTTAAATTGCACCTAAGCGCACAAAATATGCGCTTTGTGGTTAGCTTACGTGGCGCAAGTCCTTGTACATTGCCTCCAAGGTTCTTTGCCTCGCCGTAGGTTGCACACGTCTCTTGGAGGACATGCCAACGAGCCACTCGTCTCTTCTGAGAGACAGTAATGGTGTCTTTGTGTGTTTTTTTTTAAGTTTTAGTATTAAAAAAAAATGTCTGCTTTTGTGAGTGTTTAGTGACACGTTCACTAATGTGCTGAACAAAATTTTATGTGAAGGCTGCTTCGTACACGTGCCATGTGAAGCTGTAGGCTTCTTACACGTTGGAAAGGTTTGAAAGACTGCAATTAAACACCCTTCCTGTGGTTTTTTTCTTTTTCTTACTTTTCTTAATCCTGTGTTTGTGTTTTTTCTCTACCTCTCTTCCTGCACCCTCTTTCTGACCCCTAATTCCTCACCCAAGTGCAGGGTAGCAAACCAGACACCCGAAAAAGCACATTGCTACCGAGATTCCTTACCACACCACAGGCTGTACACGAATCTCGGAGGTCATGCTGAGGAGCGGCTCGTCTCTTAATATCTGGTTAAGCTTCCTGCCTTCCCCTTTATCTCTCTCTCTATCATGTCGCAGTTGGTCTATAAAGCAAGCGAATGTTTTTTCCCTTTGCTTTCTGAAGTATTCCTTAAAAGTTTTGTGACAGTGTTATTGGTTAATGGTCTCATGTTGTTGTTGCAGTCGCTTGCTTTGGTCAGGTTAGTAGCTTTTGCAAGGCTCGAGGGCAACGGTTAAGTTTATCTGTTGTGCTTCGTGTAGCAGCCGAAACTAGATATTTAACGCCAAGGAAATTTTCAGTGCGGTTTCTTTTTAAAATTTCTCTTTTTTTTTTGTTTATGAAAGTGTGACTGATAGTTTTTATGGTGGTGTTGTTGGACAAAGTATCTCGTGTTGTTTTATAGTATTGCAAGTGCTTACCACGGTCAGGTTAGCTGCTTTTGTGAAGTCATGGGAAGGGGTTGAATTCTGTCTGTTTTACATTTTTTTTGTGTTTGGCACGAATTAAGGTGCGCAAAATAAAGCGAGATGAATGCCATTCACAATTTGGCTTTCTCGTCAGATTTTGTCGTTCTGTGCAGCATAAAATGTCTGCTTTACACACCGTGATGGATGGAAACTCGGCAGTTTGCCGACCACACCGATAGATGACCACACTGATAGAAAAGGCAGTCCCTGTTTCTACACACTTTGTATGTTGCTCACCGCTTATCTCTGAAACAGTGTTATCAGGCCCTGTTTGCATCGCCTTCTCATTTGTCTACCATGCTTCGCTTCTCAGTGGACAATCGCCATGGCAGTCTACTGGTTATGGTGCTCAACTGCTGACCCGAAGGTCGCAGGATTGAATCCCGGCCACATTTCGATGTAGGTGAAACGCTAGAGGCCCGCGTGCTTAGATTTAGGTACACGTAAAAGAACTCCAGGTGGTGGAAATTTCTGGAGCCCTTCGCTGTGGTGTCCCTCATAAATATATCATGGTTTTGGGATGCAAATTCCAACAATTATATTCTCGATGGACATCTCGACGGTGCTTTGAAGGAAGTGCTGTTAAGGTGGGCTCATGACATTAGCCGTTGGGAACATTCCTAGGGAGCCCACTCAAGTACACTTACGAAGTACCCACTTACCGGTACTTACCATTACCCAGTACCAGTACTCAGCATTTTGCGAAGTAGCGAAGTGCCAACTACGCGTCTGTAAGGCAGTAGGTGCACCTACATAGCTGCGAATTTTGATGATGCTGTGGCTGTGGCTGCAGCTGATAACAATGATGCTAAATTATTGCTGGGCCCTTTGTAATGGGTGGACAGCTTTAAACCATCCCCTCGTTCCACAGTTCACATGGTGTGACGCCTGGTGCAATCCCATGCTTCTGCGACGCGGTATTACATCCATTAAAATGACTCCTCGCCCGACATAACGCCTGTATAGGGTCTTTTTCTGAAGCAGTTTCCAAGCACTGGCGTGGCTCTGTGGTAGAACACTTGTTTGCCATTCGGGATGCCTGTATTGGATTCTGGCTCGAATCCTGCTTTTTATTCTTTG
This sequence comes from Rhipicephalus sanguineus, assembly GCF_013339695.2. Lineage (NCBI taxonomy): Eukaryota > Metazoa > Arthropoda > Arachnida > Ixodida > Ixodidae > Rhipicephalus > Rhipicephalus sanguineus. The sequence continues at coordinate 118,477,070 of NC_051182.1, read as the reverse complement.
AATCCTTCGGGATCTTTCGCTCACGGGTAACGCCACCGGCGACACTTAACACTATCGCGTGAAAAGAATAATTCTAGCCATTTCCAAGCTGTGAAAACCATGAAACAGCATAGCTGTTGTCCCTTTCGTCAGACATTACATTTTGCTCCTAAGTGTGAGGAAAGTATTCCTTAGGATTTCTTTGTTGTTCCTTTGTTTTTCATGTTTAGCCATGTGGATTCCGCTCGACAAAATGTTCATTCACGGCCCCGCTGGAACGCTACGGTAGCGTTCCAGTGCGGTCGTGGGCCATTCCGCCCGGCCACTTGCCCATAACACGTATTACTATCAAAGATGCACAGGAACGCAAGCACAATCGTCATTTCGAGCATCATTTTGTTTGACCTATTTCTATATCCACTATCCTCCTCTGGTCACGGGACCTGCGCGAAGCCTACTACCACTACTACTACTACAACAACAACGACTACTACTACTACTACTACAACGACTACTACTACTATTACTACTACAACGACTACTACTACTACTACTACAACAACAACGACTACTACTACTACAACAACGACTACTACTACTACCACTACTACTGCTGCTGCTGCTGCTCCTACTACTACTACTACGACGACGACGACGGTACAGGGTAGACTCGGAGAGTTTCGCTGTAAAAACGAATTTCATCGCCATGGCTACCACGGCAGTCTATACACACACCAGCACCTTTTCAGGTGGAATCCTACACATCAAACTTTATATATATGTGTGTAGATGCGTGTGTAGTAGTAGTAATTCGAATAATGATCGGTAGCATGAATGTGAAGATTGGCTTCTCCTCAAGGGTCCGCTTGTAGCGGAGAAGCCAGCTTTAGCAGCGCTTTTTAGCGAGCTAGGTACGTAGGCTTCTCGCAAGTGCCGCATCAGATTCAGTTTATGCGTGTTGATAAACGGTGATATTTACGTGCCATATGTATGCAGGAGAAGTTAGAAATGGGACCTCCAGTGCATGATGTGAAGAATTTTATGACAAACTATAATGACGTGTTAATTTTAGCAACAAGAAAATCAATTAGCAGACATGGCATAAATGAAAGAAAACTGACAGTTAAAAGTATAAAGAAGTAGAAGACTGCGAATTGATCCATAATTGTGAAAGCAACCAAGAGAACATGAGAAAGATAATATTAAAACATGCACGAAAACACGTGAGAAAAGGCACCGTAAAGCGTGGTTTGCGTGACCGTACACCGTAGCGGTGGTCAAGTGGGCAGATCGTGCGCCTCCACTGTGGGAAAACGCTAGGTTCGACTTCAAGTGCCGACTGGAACCAAACGTGCTTAAAATGTACTTGTGGGCAAGTTGGTTGGTCGATACGGTGTATATGGCAGCGCACGAACACTAGTTCAGCGCTTGTGTTGTCCTCTAGTGTTCGTGTTCGTCATTCTACCCGCTGTGCACTGCCATATGCCGTTAGGAACAAACGGTTTTTTCTAGTCTTGAAAAAAGTGCCCCCCTGGGGCTCGGTAGTGTAAGGGCACTCTTAGTTGCTTTCCCAATTGTGGATCAATCTGCAGTCTTCTACTTGTTTATACTTCTAACTGTTATTTTTCTTCCATATATGCCATGTCTGCTAATTGAGTTTGTTATTGCAAAAATTAACACGTCATTATCGTTTGTCATAAAATTCTTCTCATCATGCACAGGAGGTTCCATTTCTAACTCCTCCTGCATACACATAGCACGTAATTATCACCGTTTATCAACACGCATAAACTGAATCTGATGCGGCACTTGCGAGAAGCCTACGTACGTAGCTCGCATAAAAGTGAAAGTGCTGCTAAAGCTGGCTTCTCCACTACTAACGCGCCCTTGAGGAGAAACCGAACTTTACATTTATGTTACCGACGTTTATTCAAATTGCTACTTCTGCACACGCATCTGTACACACACACACACACACACACACACACACACACACACACACACACACACACACACATATATATATAGAGGCATAAAAACACACACTCAAGGTTTCTAATACGTTCGCCTCAGACGACTCGAAGGCGAAAGCCATTTTCTTTTTCTTCTCCGTCGATTGCATTGATCCTGCCCCTGCCTCCTTCGAAAGCTTCCTGCGCCTGACCTGGTTTTGAACCGCGTCCGTAATCAGCCCACCTTTGACGAAGCGACGGTATCATGTGATAACGCTGATGTGTGTGACGTCATGATGACGTCACCAATTTCGGTGATTTATGGCGTGATATGGTGACGTCATGACGTGATGATTTTTAGATGCGAAGCAGCTCTTTGACTAGCCTGTGTAACGCTGTCCCTCCGTCCGCACAAACGCGAAGCAACGCGCTTCCCTCGGCGCAGGTGTTGGAGCGGTGCCAAGTATAGGTCACGCCGCAGCTGGGCGTTGACGTCACGCTCCCCTCGCACGCTTCCCTCGCATGTGCGCGCGTACGTCACTCTCTCCCTCACCCGCCGGAGCGCCCGCAGCTGCCGGCTGCAACGCCCGCTCGCCTCCCGTGTCTGCATTTCAAACAAACGTTTACACCAGTAAACGCTACACCGAGTTTCGCTTCAAACGAATCTTCCAGCGCTCACCGCAGCACCCGCGTTAGCGCCGTTCAACCCGTGACGCCACCCGTGCGCAACGCTGCTGCTTCGCATCCCATCAGGGTTCCCTTCGGGGAGATGGTCCAATTTTTGCATGACTCGTGTTGACGGCGACGCCGCGGGACGCCGACGGTCAATGTTCGTGTTTGATGAGGCCCCTCACCAGGTTTGCCAATTTTGAGCTGACGAGCGCAATGCATACACTGGGCGTTCACGATCACGTCTGCCAAAATTTGCAACGCTACGCGCCGCGGAAATGGGTCAAATTTCAAGGTGAACGCTGCTTGGCCTTTCCTCTCGCGGGCGCGCGCTTTAGAGAATGAGGGGATGACGTACATGAGAAAATGGCCCTACGTAGATGGTAGTGCTGTGACGTCGCTCCTCTACGTAGACGACTGTGCTCTGATGTCGCCAACAGTAGCACGTGACACTGCGATAATTATTTGACACGACATGTGTAGTTTGTGTAATTTGCTGCTTGTATGGATTAATAAAACTTGAGAGAAATAATGAGACACACAAAGGAATGTGTGCGTCTTTTTCATTTTTTTTCGTGAATTGCAGCGAGATGCGGGGCTAATGTGCCTCCCTTTCCCATGCGTTTGTGTCCCCGCGGTTAGCGCATCGAGCAGACGCCAGCCCTGGAAACGAAAGTAATGTTCTGGCGCGTTCGAGCACTCATTATGCTCATTTATTCTACCGCGTCCAAGTAAACGTTAATGCGGCACTGGCTCATGATACCGCCACTCTCGTGCCCGTACAAATGTCTCAACTTTCATGCCCGTCCCGCAGAAACGGGCAGTACACCACAGAGAACGCCGACAAAACGCCCATGGCCGCTACATAAAATAAAAAGGTAGCGGCCGTGCAACGCCGCTCGCGTGCTTGGGCTGGCTCGGGCACGTCATGCGCACGTGACCATGCATGCGCATGACGTGTTCATGCGTATGTGTCAAGTGAAGAGGGCAGGGAAGGGATTTGGCTTGCTAAGGCTACACGGGGCGAGTGGCAAGGGTTTGAAACTCGCCTCCTCGCATCATGGTTTCGCGCCTCTACAAATTATTGTTTGTCTCAGCTCGTAATGAACCGATTTGAAAAATTCTTGCGGCATACTGCTCTTCATTCGGCACACAACAACTTCCAGCGTCTAACTAAAATTTGCTATGTGGCCTGGTGAGGGGCCCTTTAATATTGATAGCATCCATATTCACTGCGAACAAAAGTATAGTTGGCTTTTCTGCATTAAGCGTGTTGATGTGGAGAAGCAAACTTTACTAACGCTTTCTTCGATGTTTTATTGATTGGGTTCACTTGACCCTCCACACTTTTAACCTGCCCCCACCCCTCCCTCTCCCTAGATAACTAGAAATACTGTACTGTAGCTAGTTTCTTCAGGGACACCCGGCTCTCTTGAAGGACCTTTCTCATTGTATGAGGCACGGCGTAGTCTCCGTCTGGACGTAGACGACTTGGGGTTCTAAGACACGTGAATGAATAAATCTAAGCACATGGACACTTTATGTAACTTCGCCCCCGTTGAAAGGGGAATCCGTGATGACCACGGAAATCGAAGCCACGACCTGATAGCGCAACGCCACCGCAGCCGGTTTTCAATAAAATATTTCTTGCTATTGGTTTAATTGTAGGAAAGAAAGTCGCAGTGAAAAGCATAACAACATTTATTCTGAGCTTTTGGCCGGGGATCGGCTTTTGTGAAAGGCCGGCCACCGGGCGAAGAAAGCGTGGAATAAATGTTATGTTTTTCAGTTTGTCTTTCATATATATATATATATATATATATATATATATATATATATATATATATATATATGAGTCATTCCATGCCAAATCACCCAGCGTTTTTCCGACCATCACAAATATGGCTGAAAAAATTTCCACGCTTTTCTTGAAGTTCAAAACTCGTTCTGCTCGTTTATTTCTGTTGCCAAAAATTTTCCCGCCTGTATGTGAGAGTCTGTAGTTTTGCGCCGACTGAGCTAAAGGGCATCAAACAACAATTTTTTTCAAAGGGCGTTTATAGGTTGCACTCAATAAAGTGGTATTTCCGGCAAGCTAATGAAGTGATGTAACTGTAAACATAATGACTTATTTATGTATATCGATTCTTCGAGGGCTTTTCGCACGAGCAAAATTGAATAAAGTTGCAAGGTTTGATATTTTTTTCCAGAAACAAGGCAAACTCAAAGGGTAGAAATTAATTATATACTGGAAGCCTGTTTGACATACTATAAAAGAAAAATAATTTAGTCGCTGAAGGTGTAGCAAATCGTCTGACAAAAAATTGCGAATTTCATTTTTTTTTTTAGAAAAGTTCTGTATTCATCGTCAAAAAACTTGCCGTGGTGGTCGGACTAAAAATATGCACGATACTTCATTTGAAAGCTCTATGTATTAGCTAAACATATAGAAAGTTGCAAAACGGTATTATTTTTTTAACTTGAGAAATATTTTTTTGAAATTTTGTATCTCCACCAGCTTTTCGCCGACGTAACTCAAGCGGCATGAAGCACTCGCAGAGGCAATCTTCAGCCCATGCCCACTGACCTGGGATACAGACGTCAAGCATGGTGCTGTCTATAAAGTAATGGAAAAGGAAATGGGGTAATATATATATATATATATATATATATATATATATATATATATATATATATATATATATATATATATCAAGAAAACCGCGTTATCGAAAACAGGGCCCAAAAGGTCACACACGGCACATACTTGGCACATTACTTGTTTTTATTACAGAACTTTAAAATATATAGCCCGTCAGTTTGCGCTGAACTTTTTGTGTTTTGATAACCCGCTGGAAGCTTTTTCTTTTTTGGAAATCGTAGAAACGAGTAGCATTTTCATCGTTGAACTCCTCACCTGGGACAAGGCTACGAAAGTAAAGCATTGGTATGATTAATATTAGTCGTAGTAGTAGTAGTAGTAGTAGTAGTAGTAGTAGTAGTAGTAGTAGTAGTAGTAGTAGTAGCAGTAGTAGTAGTAGTAGTAGTAGTAGTAGTAGTAGTAGTAGTAGTAGTAGTATGATTTCTACTACTGCTGCTGCTGTTGGTGGTGGTGGTGAAAATCGACCAAGTTCGGAAGGTGTCTGATCATACGCAGCAGGTCCCTTACAATCTTGCTTTTCCGCATATGCAGACACTATGAGGAGAAGCCAACCTTTGCTACTACCTGGGAATCTTACAACGACGATGTCGGAAGTTCCGTGCGAGGTCGTGTCGCATTCAACCCGAATACGCCTTCAGCCTACTCTTGCATCCTATGTGGAAGTGACGGGAGAATCCTAATTCGAGGTTGAAAGTCCCGTGATCCTATCTCTCTACAGCCCTTTATTCGCTAAAGTTAATCGGCTATAAATCCGTGCTCATGGTAGGACTTGTTCACAGTCGACTGTAAAGCTGCGCGGCCGATGTTGCGAAAGTGTTCCCGTTTGCACGTGAGATAAACGTTGCCACGTAAACGCCAAGCTTATCGTTACCGTTCCCACTCAATCATCGCTGTCACATCGCAATGTATTCACCACACGCTTCGCTGCAGTGTGTAAGGCCCTGAGTGGCAAGCATTTTACGTGATGCTTGCAGTTGGCTGATTACGTAATCCAAATGCCCCGGTTTCAAAACCCAGTTTAGTTGTCTTTAAATGCTTAATTGTGTAAATCAATGTCTAGCTGTTGCCATAGCAAAGTTCTGCTCGGATACAGAAAAATCGATGTTGCGCGTGTCACGACGTGCCATGGTTGCTGTCACCGCGTTGTTCGGGACTTTGTCTCGGTAATGTGTACCTTAGTACACTTAGTAGAAGTAATGTATATAGTACATGACATTATTTGAGCCTAATGTGTTCTAATATAATGTTTCTTTACTGTGCATGCGCAATCGGAGGAACGCGGCGATGCCATGTAAAAAAAAAATTATGGTAGCTTCGCACCAATGGTGCCAAGCCTGAAGGAAGTGCGCGGCTGGGCGGCCTTCTTCGTTTCTCTTTATTTTTCTCTTTCTTTCTTCCTCCCTTTCTATCTTTTTCTATGACCTCTCTGTGTTTCCTAGTCCATTCTTTGTCTCTGTTTATTTCTATTTCTTTCTTTCTCTTTTTATGTATTTATTTTTCTTTCTCGCTCTTTCTATCTTTCTTTTTCTTTCTTGCCTTTATTTCTCTCTCTCTCTCTCTCTCCATTTCTCGCTTCCTCTTTCTTTTCCTTTCTTTCATTCATCCTTTCTTTCTTTTTTTCTTCCGTTTCCCTCTCGTTTCTTGTCTTTCTTTCTCTTTTTATGCTATGCTTTGCTCTCTCCCCTTCCTCCTTTCCCTCCTCCTTTCCCTCCTCCTCACCCTCACCCCACTCCTCCTCACTATCACTTCCCTTTCCCAACCCCTTGCTATACTATACTATACTATACAAGGCTATGCTACGCTCTGCTAGCACGCCTGGATAGTTGAGTGATTGCGACGCTCGCCTTGGGATCGCGGTTCACGGGTTCAAACCCCGCCTTGACGAGAATTTCTCTCCTTCTCTTTCTATCTTTCTCTCTCTCTCTCTCTGTACTCGTTCTCTCGCCCATCAGAGTTACTGCATCCCACGCCGGACAAATCGGTGCACGTGTTCTGGAAGCGAAGCAGAAGGTGAAGAAGACGACGAAGAGGAAGAAGGGAACGAAGAGAGCGCGTGCTGGTTCATGATGATGATAGTTTTTTTGCCGACGGCTAACGGCACTACAAAAGCTTAACAGCCCCGCTGCAAGGAAAAAAAAAAAGGTTTACCATCCCTATCGCGCGTACAATATTTACCGAGGTTGGCTTCTCCGCATAAAGCCCCATGCTGCGGTGAAACTTGATTTACAGGCATATTTTGCGTAAGCGAGGACGTTTGAGGGTGCACGTACGCGCAGACACGTTCGCAACGGCGTTGAGCATAGCACATACGGGCTTCTCTCATGTCAAACACGCTTTCTATTCTTGAGGCGTCGGACTATGACGATACCCGCTGCACATTTGTCAAATGCGTTAGCTTCCCTAACCATAATCAGGGCCTTGAGCGACGCCAGCGACGCGTATTGCAACCTCCGGATACCATCGGCGCTTTCAGCGGTCTGTCTAGCCGCCAGTGACGAAACACACACGCGGGCTAGTGACGTCAACGCAGCGCCTATCTGTGCTTGTTAAGTGTAAAAAATAATTTGGAGCCCATCTCCTATCAAGAAAATGGGGGCGAGCGAAACTTGGCGTGCCTGAAATACTACTTTTATATCTTTCTTGTTTTTACATCGCATTGCGCAATGCTCCCTCCTAACTTTTCTCTCCATGCCGGAAATCGGACCTTCAACCGCGGGCTTAGCAGCAAAATATTTCTGTTGCTACAGGCAACAAGGACGGCCATGCGTGGAACAATGGAATACAAGAATGAAATGGAACAATTAGATGTGGCAACGTGAAATGATAAGCGACCTCGATAAAAGATATGACTGGCTTATCAGAAAAGGCTGTTCGCTTACGATCGCACGATCGAGAGAGCATCAGTTATTGGAAAACGGCGCGCGCAAATACGCGTGCGACCGACGAACCTTCGAGAGCCGATTTGTGTACGTACGCGTACGCGTACGTACACAAACGCGTACGCGTACCCTCGCCGTCGCCGCGTTTTTCGCGAGCTATGCCGCCACCGTTGCCGAAATCTGTAGATCATGGGAGCTTCGCTAAAAAAAAAATAATAAAACTTACCTTTCGCGGATGATGGCCGTGGCAGCAGGGTACCACAGCAAACTTCGCACACCGAAGTAGTGCTCGTTTGGGGCTGATTTTACTGGAAACGCTTTTGAAAACCCCGCCTGTACTTTTGTGATAGCCTCCGAGATAGTGGGCGTCGAATTCAATAAGCACAATTCGTTGGACTTCATTGTTTTTGTAGACAATTTTTATTTCTCTCAGAGGCAGTGTGGTATATTGTTTTGCTCAGAGATTAAAAGCTGGTGCCCGCTTAGGTTACGCTTTAGAGACGCTTCGTACGCGCTCAAAAACGGGCGTAAATGTGCGCAGAACAACGCATTCATTTTCGGGCATGGCCTCCGAGACGATCATTTCAACGATGGTCTTCGAGGCTTTGGTTCCTGCTGAAAATCTCGGAGGGTCACGGTTGTCGGCAGTAGTTTTTGCTGAATGTTGACAGGTGGCGCCTGTGGCGCCTGTGCCGCCTGTCCACATCGGGGTAAATCGGAACGCATATTTACGGAGAGAAATGTTCTAACGAGGGCGTCTCGTGCTTATTAATAGGTGGGAAGAATGCCGAAACCACGGAGAATATTCTAGTCGAGTATCGAGGTATCCATCTAATAATCAAGAAAAGATGAAGTCTGCCCGAGCTATTAGGTTTCAAGGATGATTTTGGGAACATAAACAAATTTGCGATAGACAGGGACGTAGCCGGAAATTTTTCGGAGGGAGTGGCGGGGGTTTGGTTTATCCAATTTTGATGTTCTTGCGTGTGTTTATATGTCTGCGTGTATGTGTGTATATAAACACACGCGAAATGTTTTAAAATCTACCCCTCCCCCCTCCCCCCACTTGCTACGACAGTGGCGGTAGAGACTACCATGAGAAAGCTGGAGGATTGGCGGCGGAAAACTGTGAAACACACGGAATGAGAAGATTTTTTTAGTAACAATGAAAATCGGTAGAAATGGAAAAATAGAAGCGGCAACTCTTTAGCACAAACTGCAGAGCACGAGGTGGACTTACAAAAGAGCTTGGTGGCGCTAGTTGTCACCCCAATTCAAAGGAGATGCTCCTAACATCCACGATCCATCCATCCATCCGCTCCATCTTAGTTTTAATATTGACGTAAATGAACGCAGAACACCCTGGCACTCTAACTTGAACCGACGCCGTTTTTCGAGAGCAACATGAAGAAAAAAGTTCTTGCGTGCGATCCTGAATGAAATATGGAACTAAATTTTGATTCACCCGTGTTCGTAATATGATGCTAAGCGGAAATTCGCGCGGTAGGGTTTTTTTTTAGAAAGCTGTACCAGTTGTTAAAAAATAAAGTTTGTTTACAATTAGAACCCCGAACCAACTCCTTTCAGAGGCAGCCGCTCTGCTGTCATGAAAATAGGGGCAATCGAAGCTTTGCGTCTGCGTGCCTAACGTACCGTTTTTCTTCCTTTGTTTCTTTTTATCGCATTGAGCAATGCTCTCTCCTAACTGTTTCCTTCCTCCATGCCGGCAATTGGACCTTCATCCACGTGCTTAGCAGCGCGGCACCTCAGTTGTTACAGGCTGCAAGGACGGTCATGCATTCGTATACAGGTAACAATTAACTGTGGCTAGCCGTGCTTATTTATTCATTTATTTATGAATACTGTAACCCTAACATACGGTTTTGGCTGGGTGTATATGCATTTGCTAAATTTACAAATCGACAAAGAAATAAATATAAAACAGGTAAGGTATGTACACGCTTTCAGAAGAAAACAAAAAAAAGAAACAATGAAAAAGACGATGGTTTGCAACAAACGGGCGTAAGGGCATATAATGAAATCAGCGCTCCATTCAAGATGATCACAAGCGGATAATCGCTACAGTGATTGAAATAAACAGCAGGACCACATGTAATAGAATTCAGACACTCACAACGCGCACTGCTTCAAGTGCGCGTTGAAGGTATAGGAGTATTATTCGGAACATAACGTGGGGTGTTATCACAGTATTCAAGTGAGCTAGTTTGTTGCATAGCTGGTGCGAAGACAAGATAATAAAAGGGCACAGACAAAGATGTCGTGTGATTATCAATTGAGTGTTTAGCGATGTCATTGTCGATTTTCGTATTGTTCCTTGTCTGTAGCACCGCTGCTTAAACTCGCGCTATCACGGTACTCTTTTTCAGGCAGGTTAACTTACTAAGGCGAGGCAAAGCTTTTGCACTTCGTTACAGCAGTGTCGACTAAGACAATTTCGGCATGCCGCTCTCTAAGAACATTCTCGTTTTCCGGCTGATACGGTCGCCGTTGATTTGTTAATTAATTATTAATTGTTGTTTCCTTGGACGATATAGACGAAGTAAGGAATGCCCATACTAACCATTTTGTAGTCGTCTTCAGCACGTAACGAGGATGATTGGATGAGGTGATGTACACATCATTTTGGCAGCCTACAACGTATTTTGTTTGAAATCACGCCACGTGAAGCGATCGCTAAACAAGCGGCGAGGTATATACGATTTGGTTCTAGCTGGTAAGCGGCGAAGGCTGTGGCGTTTGTTAGTTTCTTGCTAATATTATTGCAGCCAACACACACACACGCACGCACACACACACACAGCGGCGAGGTATATACGATTTGGTTCTAGCTGGTAAGCGGCGAAGGCTGTGGCGTTTGTTAGTTTCTTGCTAATATTATTGCAGCCAACACACACACACGCACGCACACACACACACACACGTACACATACATACATACATACATACATACATACATACATACATACATACATACATACATACATACATACATACATACATACATACATACATACATACATACATACATACATACACACACACACACACATACATACATACATACATACATACATACATACATACATACATTCTCAAATAATACGTGAATTCCAATACGCTGTTAAAAGGACAAGTTGGAACATTATTAAGATCAACACAGCAAATAATTTTTGTAACGGTATCTGTAGAAAAGCCCTGATATAATCATATAATCAGTTCGACATTCTTTTACAGACATATAACTTGTCTTCGGATCCTCGCACCGCATCTCAGAAACCAAGCGGTGTGTTCCCTTTAACAGCGACCCGGACTGTACGTTGTCTGTTGACAAGCAGTACAGTTTTCAAAAAGGAGTACCGGACGAATCAAACATGCGATCGTCTGCTCGTTCGTCTGTTCTGCCAACATTGTCTAACACCGTGTGACCCACTTTTGTACTCCGTTGCGATTCTCACAGAACCTAAGCTGTAGGCTTGCTGAAGAAAAAAAAAAACAGCGAAAATGGCGACAAGTGTCGTCGCCACTCCAGTCCTTATTTACGCCCTCCAAGAGTGCGCTGTATGTTCCTGGAAATCGTCGAGTGTTGCGTGCTCCTTTTCCTGTGTCACCGCGATGCCGCCATCATATAGCGTCACACGTTTTATCTTTCTTCGTACTCCCCGGTCGCTGCGGTCGATAACCTCACCCCCCCCCCCCCTCTGAAAACGAAAACAACGCAAATAAACAGCAACGAATCCTTGGCATCTAGACCGAGGGGCCTGAAAGCATCCCCTGACCGTCAGGTTTGACTGATATGAGTGCAAAATATCAATATAATCTTGAACTGCCGCTTGCGATCACGTCAAAAACAATCGGGCGTGAATATGCTTTCAAGTTTACGTGTCATACTGACATGGTTCGATAAGAACAGGATAGCAAATAATAAACAACGCGTTTTGGGCTTGTTGATGAATCGCATCAACGCATCAACGAGCTTGTTGATGAATATTGAGTAATAAAGATGAAGGAATGAAAACTGGGATACGTATGGCAGGGTTAACACTAGTACGGCGGGGCTTGTTTGACAGTAATGATCACTGTCAACCCTTGCTAGGTTTGAATCTTGGGATGGTTGGTTCATGCCTGAAACAAGGAAAAAACAGCGCAAAATTCTGACGGGACACAAGACGTTCTTTCTTCGTCTTGTGAGAATTTTGCGGGTTTTTTTCCTCTCTCCTGTTACAAATGATGTCCACCCATCAGTGTAATATATTATCTGGAGTTTCACGCGCCAAAACCACGACATGACTACGAGGTACTCCGGAAATTTCGACCACCTGTTGTTTCTTTAAAGTGCATCTAAATATCTGTACACCGGCATCTAGTACAATGCTACCGCCACGGCCGGGATCGAACCCGCGTCCTTCGGGTCATCAGCCGAGCACCGTGACCACTGTGCCAGAGCGGTGGTCAACCCATCACTGACATCCCTGTCGCCATTGTCCCAGTTAGCGCTCCTATTTATTTACTAATACGACGCGTTAAGTGCCGCGCTTTCAATGTGCAGACACTTGTGCGCCATTAACGGACCACTTCATCCATATGTGTAACACCTTTCATCGAAACTAATCTAGTTTAGCCCTTATCTCCTTTCAAAATGCAGCCCAGCCCGTATCATCCTGCAATGCACATCATGCTGATAAATCCCATCACATGCTGCCACCCTTCGATTACCTAAAGAATGGACACGTAAAAATTGATCAAACACTCGTGAGGCCATCGTTTCGTCCCGGGTCCCTCCGGGCGTGAGCTCTTCAGGACCTATATAAAGTTCTTGTCATGTCATGTCGCAAATCACAAGCTCGTGCTTCACCTGTAAAGGTAGGAGGGAAAATGGAATCTTCAAGCAATCTTCAAGCGATGAAACATTATAGGAAGACAGGGAGTTGCAGGAGCCAATGCTTTGGACAAGCAGACATGTCTTTTTGTTGCGGCCTTGAAGAAGACAAGTCCGCTTGCCGAAACGTTGGCCTCAGCGACGCCTCGTGTTCCAAGGATGTTTCGTTGCTTCACCTGTGACACTTGCCTTAAACATCGCATGTCACGGGTTTCCATTGATGAAGATACGTATATATCACTTTTAAACATCGCATGTCACGGGTTCATTTGATGAAGATTCATATAAGTCATGGGGTTATAGATGTCGCGTCTGTTTCCTGATACCTAAATGTTGAGCGCCGGAAGGAGCCGGAGGCTGTTTTAAAGTTACGCTACCATAAGTACAGTATTCCCAACAAGCTTCAAGCTTTCGGAGCTTCCGTCGTCCTTTATCCGCCACTCCTGGCGGCTAAACGTGCCGCCAGCTGGCAACAAGTGTCTCCGAGCGCAGGCGCGCGCGCGCATTTCCGTCGTCTGCTCTTGCTCTCGCGCATTTCGTCCGCGTCGCGCGTTCCAAAGTCGCGAACGGCGGGGCGTTCTCTGCGTTTGTGCGTGCGTATGTTAGGCTGGCTGGCCCGGACAGTACGTAGTAGGCTGGCCAACAACAGTTCGTCCTTGACTCGCTATTTACCACCCCGGTCGTCGTCTCCGTCGGTAGCAGCCGCTGCTGTCGTCATGCGCGCCGCGTCCACGCGATCAGAACCTCGGGCTTCGTTCGACGAGGCGCACAGGTGAGCCAGTCCCACCTTTGTTTGTTTTTATTTATGTTTTCAGTGCTTGTATCTCTCTCCCCGGCGCCCAAACCATCCTCTCGATTCGTTTCACAGCTCGCTCGTTGTTTCGTTTCTTCGTTATTTTGCGGGAAGCCCGCCTTATGCAGTGGTTTTCGAGAGCAGACGGCTCGCGCGCGGCGTAGCAGACGTGCGCACTCACGCTCGTCGTCTGCAAATGGCGCTTTGCAGACGACGCACGTTTTTGCTGCTCACGGCGTCGCTTGAAGGGGGGTGGGTGGAAGGGGGGTGAGGCGCCATTGCTATTGTTATCCTGCATACCCGCCGAAAGGAACGCGGGCTTGCGACAGCGTTTCCTCGGTGACTTGAGAAAGTTTAAGAAGGCTGGCGGACCAGGTATAACCGGCGGTAAACTCGGAAACAACAAGAACAACAACAAAAGGTGTTCGCATTCGTACGCACGCTGCGCAGTAAACGTTGTTGGTTCTTCGCGATCGTCTGCAATTTCAGCAGCAGACGAAAAGATGTCTGCTAGCAGGCTTTTTTGTCTGCAATCGTCACTGGCCAGATGAGATGGATGAGGCTAGTGCTAGCGTACTGGTTTGTAAGCAATTCTAGGCTCGTCCTGTCGTGCGAGCACTGCACGCAGGCCAGAACTTCCTTCTGTTTACACTTCGCCTAACCCTGCAAAGAAGCGGTGAAGTGAACGCTGTTTCTTTTTGCGATACAGGACACGAAAGTGAAGTCCGAATACATTCCAGAATTAGCAAAACAAGGTATCCTGACCGCTACCTGCGTACCTACGCACTTTCGAGCGTGGCTGGCGCCGGGAGAATAGTCGCGCAAGCCGTATGCGAAGTGTGACAAACAAAAATCAACACCTGCAATAACGATATTCATATGACGGTTTTGCGAGATATTTCGTCTTTTTTTTTATGTTACCGTCGTTCGGCGTTATCTCCTGGTGTTCTCAAGATTGCAGCCACTCGTACACTTCGAAAGGTGCTTCGCTGTCGACACGATTGGAGACGGGGGGCGGGGAGGGAGCTCTTTAAAAATGGCGTCCGTGCGAGATGCGCTTGATAAAGAAGCTCCGCCTTGGCGCAAAGAAAGTAAAAATAAGGAAAAAAGCCGAAAGAGAGGAGTGTCGTGTCGTGGTGGCGCTGTAATCGCAAGAATGCGTGTGTTGTGCACGTGCTCTTGTGTTTTCTCCCTCACCCAGCTCCGATGCACTGCGCCGAAGAGTCGACGTCAGTTATATATAAAAAAAGAAAACAGCAAAATTGAGGCGCGTGCGGTCACCGTATGTCGCAAAGCCACGACCACGCCCAAAAGAAATTTCCATACTTTCGGGGACGTTATTGCAACTCGGAAAAAAAATTGTAATCGCTAGTTTTTGTGACAAAAAGAAATGCGAAACAGAGTCGCAGCTCCGTTATGGGTTTGATTTTTTTTGTGTGTGTGTTCTTTTTTTAAATCCGCGCTCCGACATATTCTCGTCCTCCGATTTGCGCGGGAATTTTCCGCGACACGTGGTGCGTTGTCGGCGGTGGCGCATGAAATCACGTGACTGACCTCGCCGAGACCAACTCATGCGCGGTAAGTTGACGACCGTCGCCTTTAACCTTTCAGTAGAACGAATCAGTGCGTTGTCTAGAGGCGTAACCATTCCCGAAGTTTCGAAGAATCACACCCCGTTTCGGTTTCCAGAAGAAACGAAAAAAAAAAAAACGCGCGAAACCTGGCCGCGAGTGCGCGCGCGGCGAACGCTTTGGCGCGAAATGCCCGCATTTTGGCGGGAATCTAGCTTTTTAAGCCTAGCGGCGATCGTTATAATGGAGTGGAGACGACGCAAACAGTGCACTGTGTTTGGCAAATACAAGTTTAAGCGTGGATGACAACGCAATTTGACGATAATATTCCTTATTTAGCGTTAGAAAGATGCGATCGGCGCGACGTGCGCGCGGGTAGTAAGGGCCACGTGGCACGCGCTGTAGACCTAACATCCCGCGCTTTTTTCTAAGCGTGATGACATGAAAAATACGTCACGCTTATTATAGTCTAACGTGTGCCTCTATTAAGATCATACACCGTGATTCATGAATTACTTTCTCGAGATTATTACGATGGAAAATGTTCGCGTCGACTTCTCCCCCGCTCTGCAAGAAATGCGCGCGCTCTCTTGCCTTTTGTCACGCTTAACTGTACTGTTGTGCTTTCAGAGGTTAACGCTTACGTCGGATGATATTAACTGTGATAAAGAAGTGAATTTTTTATATATTTTACGGAAAGGACGACTGCTTGCGCGGATATGCGCCGACGTGTTTTAGCGCTTACAAAAGTCAAGGGTTTCCGCCTTGTTCGTTTTTTTTTTTTCTGCATGCAGCTTCGGTAACGATTTTGAAAATGTTGCTACAGTGTGAGCAACTGATAACTTTTACTTAATGTGTTACTCTCACATTTAGAGGAGGCTCACAGGTCCTACAAAAATTCTATGCGTTAGCGGAGCACGCTTTTCATACGTTTGATGCGTAAACAACTCCAGAGGACTTTCGTTACCGAACTGTGCTTGAAGCACATGTTACCTATTACTCAATATTTTCTAATTTCTAAAATTGCTGGCGACGTTTGTTCGTAATAATTCCGGAAGTTCTGGCTGCTTGGCTTCCCTTCAAGAAAGCACGCAGTGGTTCTTCGAACATGCCTGACGCCAAAAAAACACGCTAAAACCATTTGTGACCTCTCTCCATGTGACCACCTGCTCAATGTAACGCTTAACATGCGTGCATGTTCTTCGTTCTTGTTGTACATGGAATGAATTTCGGGCAGTTCGCTCGGATGCTGCGCGCGGCAAACAGGAGACGCGACATTTGTCGGTGCACCGCAAACATTTAGGCCGTTATTGACGCCGCATGAAGGAAAAAAATAAAAAAGAAAGCGTGCTAGAAAGCGTTATAATCGGTGTTGACTTCAGTTTGTTAACATATTTTTCTGCGCATTCGAGAGCGAACCAATCACAAAAGAAAGTTTATTGAACCGGTACACGCAAGCGCTAGAGACGCTTATAAACTAAATAGTTTAGAAATGATAGCAATTTCACATACTGCCATATGCACGCGCACTCTAAGAAAAAAAAAAAGAGTATGTGTGACTCTTTTCGGAGAGTCCTTGACTTGCCACGTATATGGCTCTTTTTAAAGAGGCACGTTAACCCTCCTGTGAGTCACACGACTCTCCGAAGGTCATTACACTCACTTCGGAGAATCTTGTGACTCACAGGAGAGTTAACGTCCCTCTTTAAAGAGAGTCATATACGTGGTAAGCCAGCACTCTTAAAAAAGAGTCAAACGACTCTTTTTCTTTTCTTGGAGTGCAGCTACACGTACTGGTGCTGCCATCGTGCTGCCCACATATACAGTTGCAGCTCCATGCTTCCATCGTGCCACCGTCGTCCAGCTTGTTGACCAAGCCATCCACCGAAACGCGTTTACAATCACCATCGTCAGTGGCCATTTTGAACACCAAAAGAAGCCTGCCACCGCAACCACCATCTGCCAACCATTTTTTTTTTCACTTTCACCATCATCAGCCATTCAGACCACCACAGTTTCCCGTTTATCCACTATTCTTTTCCATTACATCCACTATACATTCTATGTTATCCAGCAATAGTCCCGGCATCCATCAACTCAGGATTTTCAATAGGGCCGTCACGTTCGATTTTGTACCTTCATGGATTTCGTAATAAATCCATGAGAGACATGTAAGCTGTCATATATAATAGAGGCATTGATGTCGGTTATGTGCGGTCATTTGATTTATGCGTTACAACATAAAAAAAGCCATGGAACTCGACTAATCTAGCCTTTTTGCGTCAAAAAAAGAAAAGACATGGGGTAAAAGCAGACATAAAGTTTTATGATTCGCAGAACGACGTGAACAATTTTGCTTCAGACACTAGACCACTTTCGCAGCGAACGATCGTCATGCCATATTTTGTACTATCGAAGCAGCGTGGTTTATTATGTACTACGCGAATTCGTTGTGAGACCGCCGTTGATAAGATATGTGTTGATGCGCAAGGGAAACCCCGGGGTCTCGGAGTGTGTGTCTCCTTATTCGCTCAATACAGCCAATCATGATGTTATATAAATTCACTATATCTATATTCACTGTGGACCCAGCATATAGCCGCAGTTTCGCTGGCTTCCGTCTTCACAACAGTGGAAGGCTCCGAGTTTTATCAGCGAGGCTGTTTAAGCTAGCCGTAAGTTGTATGCCCCCTAACGATTCATAAACGGGTATGTGCCGCAGAAATTGGACAAGTCCCACTACTCACCGCTGGTCCAGTAAAAAAGAAGGCAACAGTTAGCCCAACACTAGGGAACGGAAAAGGCAACGGCGACTGCGAGAAACTATCATCATCATAAAGGGCTACGGGCCACAGAAATTAGGTACTTCCCACTACTCACCGCTGGTCCACTAAAGAGGAAGAATGAAACGGTTAGCCCAACACTAGGGAACGAAAAAAGGCAACGGCAGCTGCGAGAAGACCCCGAGGCGATGGAAGGCCTACGCCAATAACACAGTGCCCGTAGATCTATGAGAGGTGCGAACGCTTGGTTTCATCGCGAGTTTCTGTCTCTGGAGTTTGGACATCCGTGTGTGGGGTTTAACTCGAACCTTTCTGCGCTGGGAATCAACGTAGACACAACCTAGCTTAACCTAGCTAAAGCCTAGCAACGACCTAGAAGCAACCTAGAAACAATCCGCATCACCTAGCTAAGGCCTAGAAACAACCTAGAAGCAACCAGATGAGTCTTCAGAATCGTCCGGTTTCGCTGTTTCAAGGCTTGCCCGGCTTAGTGCAAGGTTCGCCCATTTTTTTGTATACATTTATATTTAGAGCGATTGGTGTTACGTGACATTGGGGCGCACAGTTGTTTTCCTTTAAAGTGCTCACGCATTTAAAAAAAAGCGGGATGATTCGGAGTACTGGGTTCTGTTTTGTGACACTGTCATAATTCGCCGTAATGTTAGCAAAAAAAAGAAAAAGTCAGAAACAGGAGTATTGGTGCACAGGGGAGTGCACAGTACTCGCGAATTTAAACGCGAAAATTTAGGGGCTAAGTATAATGCACGCACTTTCGTTTCCAGCGTCTTCAGTTCGTGCCATTTCGGCCTAATGTTAACTCCAACAATGACATCAGTCAACATTACACTTAGCGGCCAGATTTTCAGCGACATTACGCGGTTATCATGAGTAATCGCTCATAGCACTTGTTATACTAGAGTCACACTTATTTTGCATTCCCGTAAGACGACTCGAAGACGAAAGCCATCCTTTTATTCTCAGTCTATGTAATAATACTCCCCCCTCTCTCTAGAAGCTATGCGCACCTAACATGATTTTGCACTGCCTCCGCGATCGGAGGCATTCCAAGCATTCTGCACTTCACGTGGTGTTAGAGTGCCTCCGGGGTCGCCCAACCTTTGACCAAGCGACGTTGTCCTGCGATTACGTCACCCAAATTGTGGCGATCTCTGAAGTCATGATGACGTCATAGCGAGACCTCATCGCGTTATGACGATTTCCACATCACTCGTGTTGACGCCGACGCCGGTTAATTTCCGCGTTTGATGAGGCATCTAAAGTTCTCGCCTTGAAAGAGCGATGTCGCGATTCAATCCGTTTAGAAAAAGTTTATTTTATCGTAGGACGTTACGAACATTTAGAAACAGTGTCCGTACAACAAGAACATTAACATACACAAATGACGAAACACAATACACATAAAACGTTTAAACAGAAATGTCGAAGTTCACAGTGTGTCCCTAATGCATGCTACTAAGAACTAGCATGCGCACACTTATCACAATATAGACAATGTACATGACTATGTATATACACAGTACAGATGACTTGCTGAACATGCCAGCAAATATGTACAGCATTATGTACAGCATATTTTATGGTATATGTAATTTACATAATTTACAGTTTGAGCATGAAATGTGTATATACAAGAACCTGCATGGCTACGGGGATATGCATACACAGAAATAATAAATACAAACAGATTTTATGCAATATTATTCACTGTGTGATAACCTGGCTACAAGAACCAGGTCAGATGAAAAGCTAGCCGCACACGTCCATTAACTACCGACAGGAAGCGGCACGACCACTGCCGTAGAAATTCCTCTTCCCCAAGGAAGAACAATTCCTCCGACAAAAAGGACAGCAGTTCCGAGTACAACCGTTCCAAAATTGGAAACAGAGCACGACGACGGTGACCGGCTGCAACAGCCTCGCACCTGTTACGCCACAAACAAAAAGCCCCCGCAGCAATTAGAAGGCGTGCAAAGCGACTACGCGAGCAACGACCAGATGTGACAAAACGATTAACTCCTAGGCCACGGAAACCAGTGTTAACGGCTCTCCAAAATGCCCGTGCAATTACACATTGCTGCAGCACATGCTGGTTAGACTCTTGTAGCGGACAGTTCGGACAAGTGGAAGATGGCACCATGCCCCACCTCTCCATGCGCAGAACGAAATCGTAATGTCGTTGGAGCCAAATTTTCAATTCCAACAGAACCCCTATCCAGTGTGCACACGCATCATTTGTTTCTCTGGTTTTGGGACCCGAATTTACCGTTCCATTTGTCGAAAAATTGAAGCAGAAGCGAACTGTCACTTCGGAGAAGTAAATCTTCACTTTACACTTAGGCATTTTAATGTGGTTTATTAATCACCAACAAAGGGGAGCCGAGAAATCAAGAACTGAGAATACCGACTATGCACTGGAACGTAAGAGCAGTATAACTAATCGAGCTATCTGATCGACTCACGATACCCAGAGCTTCGCCCATTCACTTCTTGGATATGCTGGATTTTTTTTTACCTGTCGGTGTAAATTGAGAGATGAACAAACTGACTGAATAAAACGATCGGTTAACTGATTCACTGTTCGATTGATTGACCGGAAGGTGTAATTAGTAGCTTGTGCCGTGTAGCCACTGTATGTACTCACCTGGGCAGCAGCGAGCCTACGGGTAACAATAAACCATGGATTCCTGATTTGTCAGCATCATAGGTCGGCATGAGTCCGGTTGAATAATATTTTGTTCACATTGAGCCCGAGTGAGTCCAGTTGTCAAAAAAAGGTTAAGTTTGTCCGAGGCGGAGTGAGTCGGCATGAGGAAAATTTTGGTGATTCTGAGTCCGTGTGAGCCCTAAACACAAAATGTAGTTATGGAGGTCGCTTCTCACTTCGTGTTCACACATTTCATTTTCGCCGCCCAGTGGTGCGATCTTGTACGCGTTACAAAATAAACACGGAGGCGTGGCATGACAACCAGCCGCACGTGACCGCACGCGAATGGCCCATTTGAACCGCGACAGACGTCACGGCTCTGCATTGACCAATCGCGTGCGGTCACGTGCGGCCGGTTGTCATGCCACGCCTCCGTGTTTATTTTGTAACGCGTACAAGATCGCACCACAGATGTGAATGCGTGGCCGTCGTTGTTGCCTGTAGCAAGTGAAGTGTTGCGCTGCGAGGCACGTGGATGTCATCGTCATCCACCTCGCGTGCTTTCCTCGCGTTATCACCGCGGTCGCGGCACTTCCCGGTCACGAACGGCGCGCGCGTTATCAGCGTGACAGAGCATTCTTGACAGGAAAGTGACGAGAGCTGGGTTTTCAAGAAAGGAAACGCGAGCAAGCCAGATGACGATTTTTGTTGTGTGGCAGAAATACTCCCCAAATACTCGATTTTGGCTTAGAGTGTAAGAAAATATCGAGTAAAAAGGGCGTCTTTTTGTCCCACAACAATAATCGTCATTTATTTTGCCTTCCCTTCCTTGCACTATCGCCGCGCGCCCGGCACTTTCTGGTCACGAACGACATGCGCGCTATCAGCGTGACATAGCATTCTTGGTAGGAAAGTGGCCAGCGCCGAGTTTTCAAGAGAGGAAACGCAAGCAAGCCTGATGACGATTATTGTTGTGGGACAAAAAGACGCCCTTTTTACTCGATCTTTTCTTAGAGTGTAGCGCTACGTATATCCTGGCATAGCCGAGTTAAGCCACTGCAATTTTTTTTACTATATTATTCCTTTTAAAGATGCGACGAGCGTAAGACGACAGACAGGTATGGCAGCACCCAGGCAACGAAGTTGTTTTGAAGTCTAGGTGTACAAAAATTATCGCTCAGCCCTTAACGCAAAGCGCC
Organism: Rhipicephalus sanguineus; assembly: GCF_013339695.2. NCBI lineage: Eukaryota > Metazoa > Arthropoda > Arachnida > Ixodida > Ixodidae > Rhipicephalus > Rhipicephalus sanguineus. The sequence continues at coordinate 118,455,021 of NC_051182.1, read as the reverse complement.
CGAAAAGTGAGTTTAGAGTGCGGACGTTGGCCTTCAACTACGAACCTTAAGTTACGGCGCTGCGGCTGATCTATATACAGGACATTTTCAGAATATCTAACGCAGGATTTGAAAACATGTCGGCGAATTAGGCCAAGCATCGTTGAACCTGCTATGATCAAACCCAACTCCACTTCTAGAGAAACTTAAAATGAAGTGTACACCCTGGTTTCGAGGCGTAGGAGGCATATTTACGTAAAGAAAAGGGAAGAGGAAGGGATGGAGAGAACGAGTTTTCGTGCCACGGTGATGTTCACCTCGTAGTGACCGCATGGGGTGCCTCACGAAGAAAAAAAATAAATGCTTGAGGCCAGTTCCCTCTCTGTATCTTGCCCGAACAAAGAGAGAGAGAGAGAAGAGAGAGAAAGGAAAGACAGGGAGGTTAACTAGAAGCAGTCTCCGGTTTGCTACCCTGCATGTGGGAAGGGAAAAGGGGATGTAAAAGAATCAAAGAGAAGAAGAAGAGTTTGTGACGACAGCACGCGACAAAATACAACAACAATAAAAAAAAGGACGAAGTCATAACCGCAGTCCAAGTACTACACAGCAACATTTTCTTCCAGTAGTCACAGTTTGACATTGGGTCCGGTTGCTTGGAGAAACTGCAACAACGCCTTCAGAGCGGCTCGTGCTGAAGACCGGGTAGGCTAGGGCCCTATAGGATTTTGTTATCCGTGAGAAGGCGGTTGTCCGGCTGGCCTAATGCGGCTGAGAGGGCCGCTCTTTCGGAGTTGAAGCGGGTGCACTCACAGAGAAGGTGCACGACTGTTTCGCTGCACCCGCAGACTTCACACGACGGGCTCTCCGCCATTCCAATAATAAAGGAATATGCATTTGAGAAGGCCACTCCCAGCCATAGACGGACCAGCAAGGTACAGTCACGTCGTGATAAGCTGGACGGGATGCGTAATTCAAGATCAGGGTCCAGGGTATGCAGCCGTGCATTTGTAAATGTAGATGACTTCCACAAGTCCAACGTTACACGACGGGCTAGCACACGAAGTTCTTTTGCGGCATACGATCTTGACAGGGGAATGGTGACACTGCTGACACCGTCGTGAGCGGATCGGGCAGCTGCGTCCGCTTGGTCATTTCCCTGAATGCCACAGTGACTAGGCAGCCACTGGAATATTACTTGGTGCCCTTTTTCCATTGCTTCATGGCAGACTTGCCTGATTTCCGCGACGAGCTGCTCATGTGAGCCATGACGTAAAGCGGAGGGTAGACTTTGGAGGGCTGCTTTGCTATCGCAGAAGATAGACCACGAATTAGGTGTCTGCTCCATGTCAAATTGAAGAGCAGCACGGAGCGCTACTAGTTCAGCTGCTGTAGTTGAGGTTGCGTGAAACATTTTGAGCTGTATTGTGATAGCTCTTGCTGGAATTATTACGGCGGTGGTTGAGCTTGCAGCTATAACTGAACCATCAGTGTAAATATGGGTGTGAGCAATGTACACCTCATGTAAATACAGTAGTGCAGCCTGTTTAAGGGCAACCGATGACATTCTTCTTTTCGTCGTAATTCCAGGTATGGTAAGGCAAAGCGCCGTTAATTGCAATAGGGGACAAAATAATGCGAGTACGATTTAGCAAAGTCACGAAACTAAATTCCGTGTGAAGCCGCGGGCAGCGTGTTTGAGACCCCTGGTCTATGAGGACCATTCTCGTGCGCACGACATTTCAGTGCACGCCTCAATGGGCGTCGTCAGACCAACTATACATACACATTTCTGCGTTAATCATATGGCACACCGAAACTGCCAACACATTCATACCTATCGGCTTTTGTTGTTTTTCTTTGTCACAGCGCCATTTGCTGTTCGAACACCGCGACAGTGGTGATCACTTAGGACGGAAGAAACGTACCAAGTGAGGTATGCAGTGATCGACATGAGAATAACTTCCTCGTTAGACGGGTGCTTCAAAGAGATATCAACAAACGTCTTACTGCGGTAATTAAATTGACGACCATCTCAAACATACATCCTCAGGCTTTAATATGCCCGAACGCCTCGAGGATGTTTGCATACATTCTAGAGAGAGTTGGCAGCCGCATTCGCGGCAGTGAGTCAGCTAAATGCCAACGTGACGCCATTCTTGGCAACTTCGCGCGCTCCCTTCACTCCTGGAACTTGGTCACACAGCAACTATCTTGCTCGATGTTACATTTGATGCCGCAGCTCGCAAAGCCCTTTTCCTCGTCATCTTACTTGTGTGTTTTCTCATATTAGTTTATTTCTTTTTTTAACATAGAAGTGTTTTATGCCGAAGTCCACCAAGATTGCAGTGACGTATTTACGTCACGGAAATGACGTCGCAAAAATGCACACGACCAGATGGCAAAGAAAAAAAGTTACATCGACGGGAGTCGAACCCACGACCTCTCGGTACGCGACAAGAAATGCCGGGCACGCTGTCCACTGCATCACGGTCACACACGCTGGAGGCTTTGCAAATGTACCGTTTATATATCACACTTTTCTCTCACAGTGCTCTTGGTCAGAGGGGTTGTGTCGTCCGCTGTGAGGGGTAAAGTGAAGTAACACATAATGACTATGGCATCCGCGATTAGCTCCTGCAACGCGTCGTTGCTACGCATCCATCCCATTTGGCACGTTTCCAACAGGAGAAGTGTAATTTTGTCAACACCTTAACGCCCCGCAAGGTGGCGAGCTTAGCCCAAGCGTCGGCCTCGCTCGTAGCATCCATCCATACCAAAATTAGGTCTGCGACGCGCACCCACGCCTGGCTGTAACACCGCGTTTCTCCCTTACGCTCGCCCCGAAAACAAATCGCGGCCGGGCTACAGGAGAGGCACGACGCTCGTTGCGTTTCCCTCTAGTGCGGCCATGGTGTTAATAGTTCTTGAACATGCCGTGGGATGGCGACCTTAGCCCAAGGTCTGTAGTGTGCCTCGATGTGTGCGCCCGGGTGTTGCCATTCTTTGAAGGGGCTGATGCCGCTACGACGCCATCTTTTGGCCCGCGTCTCGTGCCTCTCAGCGCAGCTGCCGTAGAGGGGTGAGACGCCGGTAAGAAGCCGTGGGCTAAAATATGGCAGCCGCGCCGCAGTAGACGCCGCAGATGTCCTCACCCTGGACAAAACGCGCAACAAAACGCGCATCAAGGCACCCTAAAGGTCTGCGTCCACTCAGCGACGCTCTTCTGGCTGCCACACCGCTTTATCTGATTACGCTCTCACCGTTAACTACTACAGCTACCACAAGGGTTTGTTTAATCATTGATCATGGACGTTAATCGTCGGGATGAAGGTGCACCACGAAGCGTCAACGTGGGTGCATCCACATCAAACGGTGCTATAGCTGCCAAAAACCAATAGACATTGTGGAAGCTATCATATCAGTGTATAGTAAGCATTCAGCTATTCCTGTAAAGACACGTTTTACTGTCGTGTTATACCGATTCCTATGACGGAGGGATCAACCATGTTTTTTTATTTTCATTCTTCCCATCTTCTCGTGATTGGCCGCGGTGGTGGTTACGTTGCTCGGTAGCCTACCCGTAGTGCACCGGGTTTTGAATGGCCTCCGGGATCGACCCATCCTTTCGACCAAGCTACGTCATGATGAGGTCACAAATTTTGGCGATCTAGTGACGTCTTGATGACGTCATATGAAGACTTCATCGCGTGATGATGATCTTTGGCGTCACTTGTGTTGACACCGAATTCTGACCACTTTCGCGTTGGATGAAGTAATGAAAGGCTTTAGTCCTAAAACGCACGTCAACCCCCGACGGAACGTACTGCCATTGGAGCCGAATATTCAATTGCAGCCGAACGCCTATCCAGTGTTTACAAGCATCATACGTTTCTCGGGTATTAGGGTCTCTCATTTTACCCTTACATTTGTGTAGAACTTCGAGGAGCAGCTAATTGCTACTTCGGAGAAGTCCCTCTTCACTTCACCCGTAGGTCTTTAAATGTGACATATTAATCACCAGCAAATGGGAGCCGAGGAATCAGGAACTCGGATCGTGGGTTATGCACTCGTACGTAAAGCCAGGGTAACTAACTTATGGAGCTATTTGATCGTCTTTTTTTTTTTTACGCGAACGAGTGTCTTCAGACATAAACTGGTTGATTAAATTGATTGATTGATTGATTGATTGATTCCCTGCTCAGTCGATTGACTGGAACGTGCATTTAAGCTGCTTATGTCGCGTCACCACTCTATATACTCTCCTTGGCAGCAGTGAGCCTGCGGGAAGCAATTATGGTTTCCTTACCTGTGAGCATATGACAAAAAAAGAAAACAAATCTGGAGCTTTTACCCTATCCGGAAAATGGTTGCAAGTGAAGCTTTGCGTGTGAGTGCCCGGTGTACCACTTCTCTTTCTTTCTATCGCATTGCGCAATGCTCTCTTTTAAGTGTTCTCTTACTCCATGTCGGGAATTGGACCTTCATCCACGTCCTTAGAAGCGCAACGCGTCTGTTGCTACAGGCAACAACGACGGTCGTGCGTTCATATCCAGGCAACAACGAAAGTGTGACAACGTGAAATGACAAACAACCTCGATAAAAGATCAGATTGCCCTATCAGAAACGGCTGATCGCCTACAAGGCCGCGATTGATAGAGTATCAATTATCGTAAAACGGCGCATTCAAATACGCATGCGACCTGCGCACCTTAAGGGGCCGCCTTTCTTTACGCTCGCCGGCACCAAAATGTGTGAGCAAAAAAAGGCTTGGTTTGCTGAAAATGTCCGCGGAACCTCCTTTTTGATTTGTCTAAGGGAGTTTGAAATCGGCGATTATAGACTCTGTTCTGTCCAGTTTCCTAATCTTGTACGCGCTGTTGTTACTTCTAATGGCTCGTTCATACCTGCGACTATCACCGTTCGCGCAACCATTTGCGACTTGCGTTCAAAAAAAACCACAGTTTTACCGGAAGGGCGAAGCACTGAATGTGATAGCAACAAATTGTAGTGTTATACGATGTGAGGCTGGTAGCTAACTGTTTTGTATCCGATCTCGCGTACGTATAAAACGCTGGTGTAAGAGAATACGGCCGCTCCAGGGGGAGATGCTCTCCGCATAGTCACTATGATGCGCGAGGGGATCTTATCAATTTGGACTTCGTATTGGAGGGACATGACGGCGACGACAACGACGACAGCAAAAACCCGTCGAGACTGTCCATAAAGTTGCTATCGGAATAAAAGCGACTCGAGGCGACCGCTATTCACACCTGCGTCTGACCGACGCCCGTCGCCACGCAGTATTCACGTCTGCTCGAATTGACATTGAGCCGCAAGATAAGACGTTCTGTTCCTGCACATCTCATTGGTACAGAGGTTTGCGACCAAAGCTGCCATTTGCGACTAGTTCCTTTTGCGACTAACTCGGTCGCGCGACTGCGTGCCGGTCGCAGTTGTGATCGCGCCTTAAGTGAGGCGTAAGCTTAGAATTTGATCGTGAGTTGCAGCCTTCTCTAGAACGCTGTTTTCGGGCGGCATCGGCATTACGTCTATCACCTTTCTAGCGTCTGCAAGGCCCATCCTCCGACAATCGCAAATTTTCGCAGTCTAGATTTCCCTTGTGTGTACAACCCTGGATGTGGGCTTCACACGATTTAATTTTTCCGTTCAACTTCATTCGACATCTGTCTAATGTTTGCTGCGTGGACAAATACACTGAAAAAGGATTGATTAGATCTGTGCACCACACCATGGCACCCAATGGTGTGCATTCCATACATATACAGTACGGTCCACTGTTAAAGAGAACACTCGAATGCGCAACTTTCATTTTGTTGGCCCCCTAACGGCTAGTGGATGCGGAAAGATTGTTCGTGGACGTTACTAGTCTATCATAATGGTTCGGAACTGTCAAACCCCAGTAGTGTTATGGAAATTTAAGCCATTATGCTCTTGTAGGAGAGAGAGATCTGGACATACCCGAAACGCAAGTGTTCCCTTTAACAGTGGACCCGTCTGTACATACATAAGAAAAAAAGTCAGTATACAGAGAAACATCACAAAATTTCACACCGTAAATACAAGACAGCGCAAACAAGGAAACAAACATGGGCCTAAAGGAACGCCAATAAATGAACAATACGGGAAATTCACTGCATCACAAAGGAAAGAAACACAGTGCATTGAACTAAAACACGAAACATTGTAGAGTTGTACACGCATGCCTGTTCGCTCCTCCAAGTACATCGTCAACGTCCGTACCATTTTGCGCAATCTCGTTTAACAGTGTTGTTAATGTGTACCTTGGCATTTGCTTAGGATGTCGTAGAAAGGGCTTTTATTCCGCTATCGTGAAATATTTCAACAAAGCCTCAATAAAGAGTGTTCCTCTTTTAAACAATCGTCTCGCAGAGCGGGTACAACGCGTTCATATGGTGTCAGACACATTTACATTTTGGAAGCGTGTGTATTTAGCCCAATGTTTAGACGCATCGTCTTTCGAGCCTGGGAGCTTGTGTTGGGTGATATATGAATAATGTCTATTGGCACAAGGGCATCTAGGCCAAAGATTGCATGAAGTTTCTACTTATCCCTGACCAAGGGTTGAAACAATGAAAAACGATTATTTCATCCTGTAATAAATCAATAACTGTTAACTAGGTGTCTAGTGCAACAGGGGTCATGGTGGAGTTAACGAACTAAGGTAATGACTCAGGTGAAAAGAAATTTAAACAAAACTGAAGTATGAATACACAATGGTAGGTAGCCTCGTGTATTTACACCACGCTGGGGAGTGTTGTGAGGCTGTAACCACTGCGCTTCAATCTCTGCTGACCCATGTCTCAACGCGGAGGACTGGGCTGCAGGTTAGTTTGAGAAAAATATGCACTTAAAAAAATTATATCTTTAGGAAAATGGTGCCCACCCACCACGGTTATCTAGTGGTTATGGTGCTTGGTTGCTGGCCCGAAGGTCGCGGGATCGAATCCCGGCCGCGGCGGCCGGATTTTCGATGAAGGCGAGAATGCTTGAGACACGTGTACTTAGATTTAGGTGCATGTTAAAGAACTCCGGGTGGTCGAAATTTCCGTAGCCCTCCACTACGGCGTCTCTCGTAATCATGTTGTGGTTTTGGGACGTTAAACCCCAACAATTATTATTAGGAACCGGTGCCCTCTTTTGTACGAAAACATAGCGCCATCGGAAAGCGATAAAGCGGAATGCGAAGGTATGCTGTCACTAAAAACTTCCGAAAAGTGTTGCCTTCGCTGTCTTTCTGTACCTGGGCAACTTAGAATAGCACGCAATGAAGCTTGGGTTCGAAACCAAGCACTCCCGAGAAATCTGATATTGACACACCCGCTTCTCGTTTTATTTTGATGTATTCGGGTTTGACCAGCAAGGACGGTTATCAACGCTCGACGCTGACCGCGCCGCAGTGTTCGAGAAGCTTTGCGATTGCAGTAGATCGTTTTGTTAAGATTGCGAGCATGACGCGAATAGTCTAGATTATTCCAGAGCTTGCGCGACCACCAGTGATAAGACTGGAAAGTTCGATGCGTGATGTATAAAAGACGGCGCCTGCCGCCATAAGCAGTTTTATCGACGGCCGACGGCCTGTTCGTCGCTCTCAGTGTACAGCATGTATTGCAGTAGTTCGAGTTTTCGTTTCCCGGCCACAAGTTCGGCCAAATAAACAGTTTCATTTTGAACACGCCGACTGATGTCTTCATCGACGTCACGACCACGTGACAATATTACGCCGAAGCTGCGTGTGGCTGGTTCCTGGTGAATCGCGTCCGCGGACAAAGCACGCGTAGAACAATAATTTTCGGCGAACCGAATAATTCGATAAATCCGGCGTTTTCAAATCGATAAAATAGATTTTGCGTAAAAGCGAACATAAAGGTGTGGGATTGTTCTGACATGGCAGAATGAGCTGTGAACAGTTTTGCCTCAAAGAGGAGACCACTTGCATAGAAAACAAATGTCATGTCATTTTTTGTATATTTTAGAAACACCGGAGTATTTCTTATGCAATACAGCATTTCGTTGCGAGGTTTCTGTTGGCCACCGTGGATGAGATAATATGCGTCACGCGCAAAAGAAACACCAGGATCTTTGAGTGTACACTTGTATTCGCTCAATATGGTCAATAACGCGGAACGGAAGGGCTCTAAATTTTAACACGAAAGTGTTTTATGCCGGGGTCCACCACGGCTCCACTGACGCATTTCCGTCACTGATATGACGTTGTTAAATATAAAGACTAACATATGACAAAGAAAAAACTATAAGAAAAAATTCCGTCACCGGAAGTCGAACTTACGACCTCTCGTTCGCCAGCGCGCAGCGCGAAATGACTCCGCCACAGACGGCATGTTCTCTGCTATGCTAACGGCGAGCTATTTATGTACACCATTTGCCGGTGGCGGTACTCAGAGATCGGCGGTACAGCGTGCTTTCGTTATCACTAGCGAGATGGCGCGAAGGGCTCGAAGAGCGCGCTTTAAAAGTCGTCCCCCACGCGGATTAGCGCGCGCCTCGACAGGGCGTGGTCACTCGTGCGGGCGCTTATCTCGTGATCTCGGTGGTCTGTACGTCTTGCGCTCTGCCTGCAAGTTTCCGTTGAGAGCACGAAGGTCACCTCTCTCACTGCAGCGGCCGCTCTTGTGAAAGGAGCGCGCTGCTCACACAGAAATAAGTTACAACTGTGACAGTTGGCGCTCATCCTGTCTATGTTCGTTCCGCGCGTCCTTTCTGCTTGAGCAGCGCATTGAAAGTTTCGAGCGGCTTGCCGTTCTTCGCGTAACATTACAATTTGATGCTGTAACATTCATTCCTTCGCGCTTGGGGAGAAAAAATGCACAACAAACGCTCAACTACGTCTGTGAAGCTACGTTTCACTTTCGTGTTATACCGATTCCTATGACAGAGGGATCAGCCATGTATTTTTTGTTCTATACATTTATTCTTGCATAGCCGTTCGTCTGAGGTGATAGTGGGGCGAACAGTCTTATCGTTGACTCTGCGTTGAAATGCTCACGCATTTTAAGAAGCTAGAGTATTCGGATGGATGGATGGATACAACTTTATTTGAAATAATCAAAGTGAGTGTGGTTGGGAGTACTGGGCTCTGTTCTATGGGACAGCCGTATTTTGCCTTAATATCATGAAAAAAACAACAAGAAAACTGGAGTACTGGAGCACAAGAGAGTATGCAGTACTCGCGGATTTAAACGCGATAACATCGGGACTAAGTATAATACTCGTACTCTCGTTCCTAGCGTCTACAGTTCGTGCCATTTGGGCGTAATTTTTACTCGAGCACTTTTAAGGGGCTTATGTCAAGTCACTATAGCGACGCTTTTTTTTTCCGATGTCTTAGCATTTGCTTCGAAGGCAATAATAATTGTCGGGGCTAAGGTCCCAAAACCATGACATGATTATATGGGACGCCGTAGTGGTGGGCTCCGGAAATCCTGACCATCCGGTATTCTTTAAGGCACACCTAAATTTAAGTACACGTGCCTCTATCACTCCTCCTCCATTGGTCGCGGGATTTGAGCCCGCGACCTTCGCGGTTCAGGAGTCCAGCACCATAACCCCTTTGCCACCATGGCGGTTTGGTTTATTTTTGAAGATAAACTCCAGACCTGACGCAGTTTTGCAGTGTCTCCTGGATTAGCCGACGACGTTAATTTACTTCACATTTTGTTACGTTACAAAATATTTCGTTCTCTGAAACGTGATATTTGTCCTATGGAGACCTCATGACCTCATTGCGTGATGATTATCTTTCGCGACACCCGTGTTCAGAGCGACGGTAGATTTTTACGTTTGATGAGGTGTCTAGGGCTTTCGCCTTAACAGAGGCGTGTTCAAGTGTTTAGAACAAAAAGTGTACGATTCCGAGTACTATAAGTAAACTACTAGGCGCCCATCAGTCACCACTACATACTGTCAATGGAGCCGAATGTTCAATTCCACTAGAACGCCTAACCAATGAGTACGAGCATCATTAGTTTCGCTGGTTTTACGATCTCATTTTACCGTTCGATTTGCTGAAAAATTCATGCAGCGGCAAATTTCTTCTTCGTAGAAGCACAACCTCACTCCGTCCTTACGTCTTTTAATGTGGTGTAATGTATTAATCACAAACAAATAAGAGCCGAGAAATGAGCAACTGGTATTCTAGATTATTCACTCAGACTTGATAGCGGGTGAAATCAAACTATTTCATCGTTTTTTTTTTTACCTATGAAGGTAACTTAAGACATGAACAAACTGACTGTTTCAATTCGTTGACTGACTGATTCGCTGCTCAGTCGATTGACCGCAAGGTGCATTTAAGGAACTTGTGTCGTGTCAGCACTGTATGTACTGACGTTGGAAGCAGCCTGCGAGCAGCAACTAACTATGGTTTCCTTATCTGCCAGCACATTATGCCAAAAAAAAAATATTCAGGAGCTTTTGCCCTATCGGGAAAATGGGGGCAAGCGAACCTTTGCGTGTGCGCGCCCGACGGAATACTTTTCTTTCTTTCTATCGCATTGCGCTATGCTCCCTGTTAAGTGTTTTCTTCCTCCATGTCGGGAATTGGACCTTCATTCACGAGCTTAGAAGCGCAACACTTTAGTTGCCACAGGCAACAACGACGGTGATGCGTTCAAATCCAGGCAACAATGAAATGTGGCAACGTGAAATGACAAGCGACCTCGATAAAAGATCCGATTGCGGTATCAGAAATGGCTGATCGCCGACAAGTCCACGATCGATGGAGCATCGATTATCGTAAAACGGCGCATTCAAATACGCATGCAACCGGCGCACGTTCGGGGGACGCATTTCTGTACTCTCTGCGGCGCCAAGTTTTTCGCGCGCGGCGCGTTCACCGAAATGTGTGATAAAAAGCTTCGCTTGCAAAAATGCACGCAGAACCATTTCAACTGAAGGAGTTGAAGATCAGCGCCCTGTTCCTCTGTTTGTTCTGTCCTAATCTTGTAATGCGTTGTTAATACTTCCAATGGCTTGTTCACACCTGTGACTACCACCTGCTGCGACAATTTGCGATTGGCGTCCAAAAAATTCGCCGCCGATTACGATACTGCCTGATGCAAATTCTGAGCGTAGCTTCGTGCTGGGGCAACGACAACAGTGTTTGAAGTTTTGGCTATCCCCAGTTGTAGCAATGCGACATTCGTTACATATTGCCAGAGAAAGTGCCAGCGCTCGAGTGCTACGGACACCACTAAGTGCATTGAAGGCGTCCGGAACCAAGCGAAACGCCGATAGCCCCGTTACGACAAGCGAAGCCAGCCGCAGTGCGCGTGCCAGCCCTGCATGCGCACGATCGCCGACCAAGGGGCCAGCGCGCATGACGGAGAAAGAAAGGGAGGTTAGAGGCCAGTGGCTCGTGATATCGACAGATTCCGCGTTCGCTCTCTTTCGTACTCGTTCGCTCTATTGGTTACGCCGCCGACGCCAACGGCGACGCCGCTCGAGCTGCGCTCTAAAAAGCTACACAAGGCGACCAATGTTCACACTTGAGTACTACGTACGCCAGTTGCCACACAGAATTCACGTCTGCTCGCATTGCTATTTTCCCGCAAAATAATTAGATGACCTGTTCCTGAACGTGTGATTGGTTCAGAGGCTTGCGACTGCAGTTGCGCTACTTGAGAAATCAAGCATCTAGCGACTGGGTCAAAGCAGTCGCTGTGCGTCCAAAGCGGCCATTCGCTAGTAGTTCCCTTGCGACTAACTTGCTCGCGCGGTCGGTGCTTGTCGTAGGTGTGAACAAGCCTTGAAGGAACACCAAAGTGAAACAGTACATCACTTCAGACAGGTAAATTATTCTTTCAGAACTCTATTGTCATTAACTTCGCTTTCATAGAATAATCTATGAATGAATGAATGAATGAATGAATGAATGAATGAATGAATGAATGAATGAATGAATGAAGTTTATTTAAAACTAGCCCGAAGCAAAACTGCCGGACCAGATTTAAATAAATTTTATTCAGGCATTCGTTCGTTCGTTCATTCATTCATTCATAGATTAATTATTAGAGTAGGAAATGAAGTTCAAAGTTTAATTTTTGTATTTAGCGCCGAAACTTCAGTGCCTGAACGTCAATGAGACTTCACGAATTTCGATGTCTTTTTGGGTATTGTGCCACACTTTCTTTATGACATTTTCTTAAGGTTGCTTGTGTTATGACACTGGGTCCTTCAGAACACATAGTAAACAATTCTTACCGACAAACGATTACGTGGGCCCTAGCAGACGCTATCAAAACCTATGACGTCATGGCGAGCTGGTGCCGGAATTTCAAGGTGGCGTCACCACCTTTATTTTCTTTTTGCGCGTTTTCTCGTTTACCAAGTGTCTTCTCACGGTGATTGCAGGTGTTTTTCGGTATTGGGAAATCGTAACAGAGAATTGCGAGAAAAAAATAGTTTTTTAAATGCGAAGCATTTCTTAGCGAACTTCTGCGACTTTGAGCGTATCTATCTATCTATCTATCTATCTATCTATCTATCTATCTATCTATCTATCTATCTATCTATCTATCTATCTATCTATCTATCTATCTATCTATCTATCTATCTATCTATCTATCTATCTATCTATCTATCTATCTATCTATCTATCTATCTATCTATCTATCTATCTATCTATCTATCTATCTAGCCGCCTACGACTTTGTGCTCTCCTGGTCGCTTGGTTAATCGAATGTACACCAAAATTGGTATGGCGTAACATGACTATATGACGAACATAAATGACAAGTCATAAAATGAAAATCATGACACGCATGTCATGTACAGCATGACTTACGTGCCACGCTCATGGTGCGCTGGCCTGCCGTTTCGCTAGCTTGATCTGCCCCGAAATCGGTATTGCGTGACGTGACTGTGTGACGAACATAAATAACACGAGTTAACATGAAAATCATGACACGCATGTCATGCACAGCATGACATACGTGCCACGCTCATGGTGCGCTGGAGGCCATTTCGCTAGCTTGATCTACCTCGGAATTGGTATTGCGCGACGTGACTGTGTGACGAACATAACCAACAGGAGTTAACATAAAAATCATGACACACATGTCATGTACAGCATGACTTACGTGCCACGTTCATGGTGCGCTGGCGGCCGTTTCGCTAGCTTGATGTACACCAAAATTGGTATCTTGCGACGTGACTGTGTGACGAACATAAATAACACGAGTTAACATGAAAATCATGACACGCATGTCATGTACAGCATGACTTACGTGCTACGCTCATGGTGCGCTGGCGGCCGTTTCGCTAGCTTGACCTACCCCGAAGTTGGTATTGCGCGACGTTACTGTGTGACGAACATAAATAATAGGAGTTAACATGAAAACCATGACACACATTTTCCTTAGTGACATACAAGACGATGTATGCAGCTCTTTGCTGGCTGCTTCGCATTACGTCGATTCCCACAATGCGTGAGATCTGCCGGTTTTTTTAAACACGAAAGTGTTTTATGCCGGGGTCCACCAAGACTTCAGTGACGTATTTCCGTCACGGAAATGACGTAGAAAAAATATACACATTCAGATGGCAAAGAAAAAAAGGTACCGTCAACGGACATCGAACCCACGACCACTGGGTCCGCAACAACAGATGCCGGGCACGCTATCTACTGCGCCACGGTCACAGACACTGGAGGCTTTACGAACGCGCCTTTTATATCTACCACTCTCCCGGTCGGTTGGGTAGTGTTGACCTCTGGGAGTGGTAAGGTAAAGTAATTCGTCATTGCTGTGGCCTCCGCGACTAGCACCTGCAACGCGTTACGCGTCCGTCGCATTGGCGCGTTTTCAATAGAAGTTGAAATTTGTGAATGCCTTAACACACCGCGAGGTGGCGACCTTTGCCCAAGCGTCGTAAAAGCGTCGGCCTCGCTCAGCATCACGCTAATACAAACCAAATATAGCTCTGCGACGCGCGCCTGCCTCACCTGGCTGTAACACCGCGTTCCATGCTCACGCGCTCGCCCCGAGAAAAATCGCGGCAGGGCTACCGGGGCGGCACGACGCGCTTTGCGTTTCCCTCTAGTCCGGCCGTGGTGTTCAATCACATTTTAACATGCCGCGGGATGGCGACCAAGTTCTGCGTCTAATATGCGACACTCTTCTGGCTATCACACCTAGTTCTTTGATTACGCTTTCACCGTTAACTACTACAGCTACCACAAGGGTTTGTTTAATCATTTAACATGGACGTTAGTCGTCGGGATGGAGATGTACCACCAATCATCAAAGTGGGTGCATACACGTTAAACGGCGCAATTAGCTGCCAGATATCAATATACATTGTCCAAACTCTCTTATATCAATGTACAGTAAGCATTCAGTTACTTCTGTAAGGGCACGCTTTACTTTCGTGTTATTCCGATTCCTATGATGGAGGGATCAACCGTGTTTTTTCTCGTTAGTGTCCTTTAGGTGATACGTAAGTATGGAATTTTGATGTGGGCTTCCCGTTGCGTTCGCGAGGCATCGGCAGGGCGTCTTTCATCTTGCTAGCGTTCGTCAGCGTCTGTAACGGCTCCACGGGCGATGCGTCCCGCGACGACCGCGAATTTTTGCAAAGTCGGGATTTTCCCGAGGTGTACGGTCCTCCATGTCATCTTTACATGTTGTCCTGGGAGAATTTGTTCTACCACCTCGAAATACTTCAACGAAGCCTGCCTTGAAAGTGTTCTCTTCTTACATTTGTTTTGCACCACAGACAACGCATTTAATGGTTCAGAGTTCGGATATACTCACACTCTGGAAGGATGATTGTGAAGTCCAGAGGTTAAGACACTCGCCGTCTGATCGTGCGGGCCGGGTGCAAAACTCAGTACTGCCAGGAAATTTGATTTTTTTGTATATTTTATTTCTACATACCGAAGATCGTCTTCCTGACACAGGGGACGATGGAGGGACAGTTTTCTAGTTGAACCCGCCGCGGTGGTGTAGTGGTTGTGGTGCTCGCCTGCTCACCTGCAGCCTCAGGGATCTAATCCCGGCCGTGTCGACGGCATTTCGAAGGAGACAAAAATGCTAGAGGCCCGTGTGCTTAGATTTAGGTGCACGTGAAACAACCCCGGGTGGTCGAAATTGCTGGGGCCCTGCACTGCGGCGTCTCTCATAATCATATCTTGGTTTTTAAAGGTGAAACTCGAGAATTAAAATATCATTAGTTTTCTAGTTGGTCGTCTAGGTCCCGTGCGACCAACTGGAAAACTAATAATATTTTAATTCTCGAGTTTCACCTCCAAAAAAAGCCGGCAGATCCCACGCACTGTGGGAATCGATGTAATGCGAAGCAGCCAGCAAAGAGCTGCATACATCGTCTTGTATGTCATTGAGGAAAATGCGTGTCATGGTTTTCATGTTAACTTCTATTATTTATGTTCGTCACACAGTAAGGTCGCGCAATACCAACTTGGGGGTCGATCAACCTAGAGAAACGGCCGCCAGGGCACCATGAGCGTGGCACGTAAGTCATGCTGTACATGACATGCGTGTCATGATTTTCATGATAACTCGTGTTATTTATGTTCACCACACGGTCACGTCGCAAGATACCAATTTTGGTGTATATCAATCTAGCGAAACGGCCGCCAGCGCCCCATGAGCGTGGCACGTAAGTCATGCTGTACATGACATGCGTGTCATGATTTTCATGTTAACTCGTGTTATTTATGTTCGTCACGCGGTCACGTCGGAAGAGACCAATATTGGTGTATATCAAGCTAGCGAAACGGCCGCCAGCGCACCATGAGCGTGGTACGTAAGTCATGCTGTACATGACACGCGTGTCATGATTTTCATGATAACTCGTGTTATTTATGTTCGTCACACGGTCACGTCGCAAGATACCAATTTCGGTGCATATCAATCTAGCGAAACGGCCGCCAGCGCCCCATGAGCGTGGCACGTAAGTCATGCTGTACATGACATGCGTGTCATGATTTTCATGATAACTCGGGTTATTTATGTTCGTCACACGGTCACGTCGGAAGAGACCAATATTGGTGTATATCAACCTAGCGAAACGGCCGCCAGCACCCCATGAGCGTGGCACGCAAGTCATGCTGTACATGACATGCGTGTCATGATTTTCATGATAACTCGTGTTATTTATGTTCGTCATACGGTCACGTCGCAAGATACCAATTTTGGTGTCTATCAATCTAGCGAAACGGCCGCCAGCGCCCCATGAGCGTGGCACGTAAGTCATGCTCTACATGACATGCGTGTCATGATTTTCATGATAACTCGTGTTATTTATGTTCGTCACACGGTCACGTCGGAAGAGACCAATATTGGTGTATATCAAGCTAGCGAAACGGCCGCCAGCGCACCATGAGCGTGGCACGTAAGTCATGCTGTACATGACATGCGTGTCATGATTTTCATGATAACTCGTGTTATTTATGTTCGTCACACGGTCACGTCGCAAGAAATCCATTTTGGTGTATATCAATCTAGCTAAACGGCCGCCAGCGCCCCATGAGCGTGGCACGTAAGTCATGCTGTACATGACATGCGTGTCATGATTTTCATGATAACTCGTGTTATTTACGTTCGTCACACGGTCACGTCGGAAGAGACCAATATTGGTGTATATCAAGCTAGCAAAACGGCCGCCAGCGCACCATGAGCGTGGCATGTAAGTCATGCTGTACATGACATGCGTGTCATGATTTTCATGATAACTCGTGTTATTTATGTTCGTCACACGGTCACGTCGCAAGATACCAATTTCGGTGCATATCAATCTAGCGAAACGGCCGCCAGCGCCCCATGAGCGTGGCACGTAAGTCATGCTGTACATGACATGCGTGTCATGATTTTCATGATAACTCGTGTTATTTATGTTCGTCACACGGTCACGTCGCAAGAAATCCATTTTGGTGTATATCAATCTAGCGAAACGGCCGCCAGCGCCCCATGAGCGTGGCACGTAAGTCATGCTGTACATGACATGCGTGTCATGATTTTCATGATAACTCGTGTTATTTATGTTCGTCACACGGTCACGTCGGAAGAGACCAATATTGGTGTATATCAATCTAGCGAAACGGCCGCCAGCACCCCATGAGCGTGGCACGTAAGTCATGCTGTACATGACATGCGTGTCATGATTTTCATGATAACTCGTGTTATTTATGTTCGTGACACGGTGACGTCGCAAGATACCAATTTCGGTGCATATCAATCTAGCGAAACGGCCGCCAGCGCCCCATGAGCGTGGCACGTAAGTCATGCTGTACATGACATGCGTGTCATGATTTTCATGATAACTCGTGTTATTTATGTTCGTCACACGGTCACGTCACAAGATACCAATTTTGGTGTATATCAAGCTAGCGAAACAGCCGCCAGCGCACCATGAGCGTAGCATGTAAATCATGCTGTACATGACATTCGTGTCATGATTTTCATGTTATGACTTGTCATTTATGTTCGTCATACAGTCATGTTACGCCATACCAATTTTGGTGCACATTCGATTAACCAAGCGACCAGGAGAGCAAGAAGTCGTAGGCGGCTAGATAGATAGATAGATAGATAGATAGATAGATAGATAGATAGATAGATAGATAGATAGATAGATAGATAGATAGATAGATAGATAGATAGATAGATAGATAGATAGATAGATAGATAGATACGGTCAAAGTCGCAGAAGTTCGCTAAGAAATGCTTCGCATTTAAAACCACGACATGATAATGAGAGACGCCGCAGTACAGGGGCGCCAGGGCCCGGGAGGCGGTCTCGGCGAGAGGATTCCTGGACTAAGGGACCCTCCCACCCAGGGTGACCCCAAGCTTACGAGCTCGGGAACACTGTTTCGGCAAATTAAAAGTTTATTTCATCATCATCTAGTTGAGTCTGAGTCGGCATAGAGACGCTTACACATATTAAACGCGAACCATTCATGGTGTGATGTGTACTCTAGTGCTGCGAGAGCTGTATGCAGCCATCTCCTAAAACTGCGCTACAATATATGCAGAATTAGCGCGGCTAATCTTTCTGCATGCGCACTGACAACCACGGTTCACGTCACCGTAACCGTATGCGGTAACAAACATGATACAAAGGACACGTATACATACGCGGAAGACAGTTATGCATATCATCCGCCAGATTCCACTGTATGTGACCATTAGAGGCTACCAGTAACTCGCGGAAAAACAAATAGACAAAACTTACACACACACACACCAGTCGGCAACTTCTACGGCATGTTAACATGGCAATCCGCCTTTTGCGAAAGCCTCCGAGATTCAGAGGCGTTTCGCGTCTTTTCCGCTAGGGGAAGGGCGCATGCGCCGTGACACGGAGAAAATCGCAGCTTACCTTTACGAACGTTTTTTGGACGGTTCTGCGGGCGCTGAATATCGATACATAACGAAATATATACGTTTGTGTCACTGGTTTTAAGGGGGAAATACGAAAGTTCCGGCAAAATTTTGACACAGACTGTCACATCGGCTTTTCAGAAAAATATTGACATTTAGTCACAAACGGCGAACTTTTATTTTTCGACAAGCCTAGTATTGACATTAGCAAAGCGAAAGTACTTATTCTTGAAACATAAGGTGGCTTGATGCGAATCTCTTAGCAGTAACACCGGGGCACATGAGTGTAGGTTATAATTTATTGCAACCGACTACATGATCATTATCATCATCAGCATACCTAATATCCATTGGGGGACGAATGCCTCTCGCAATAATCCCCAATCCACCATGTCGTGCGCGAACTGATTCCGATTTCCAGCCTCCATATTTACCAATCTTCGCTTCACCGAACCCTTTACAGTCCTCGGCTGCGCTTCCCACCAATAGCCACCCTTTCCTACGCTTTAACCGACCATCGGTTGCCTGTCCTCATTACGTCATCTGCCCACGTCCATCTTTCAAGCGAAGCTTATCATAACTCACAGAATTCGTTGACCGTGGCCTCGTACGCGGAAAGCCAGGTGCCGGCGAGCGCACGACCCTGGGTGGTGCGTCAGTCGAATGCGCATTTGTACGCGCCGCTTTCCAATAATTGATGCCACCCGCCACGGCGGTATAGTGGTTATGGTGCTCGACTGCTGACCCGAAGGTCGCGGGATCGAATCCCGGTCGCGGAGGCCGCATTTTCACCGCCCGCTTCCGTCGCCCCGGAACAGCACAACGTACTGTTCGAACACCCTGCCAGTGGTTATCAGTTATGCCGCAAAAAAAAAAAGAAAACGTATCATGTGAGGAAGTGAAAGATGGGATAATGACTTTCGCGTAAGAAAGGTGCTTTGAAAATATGTGAGGAAACGTCGTATTTTGGTAATTAAATTGCCGACTGGCTGAAAACATGTGTAACTTCAAGTTTTAATTTACGCCCGAACGACTCCAGGATGCTTGCGTACTATCTAAAACCGTTCGGCAACCGCGTTCGTGCCAGTGTTAGTCAGCTAAATACCAACTTGACTCCATTACTGGCAACTTCTGAGACTCCCTCTATCCGCGAAATCTTGTTCTCACAGCGACTATCTTGATCGTTGTTACGTTTTATGCCGCAGCTAGCTGAGCACTCAATCTCGTGATCACGCTTAAATTGTTTGGCGCCGACTCCAAACGGGCACCTTGAATTACCGCTTCATCAATTCCCAAATTCTTCGGGCTGACGCCTCACCCCATTGTCGTCTCTGCTCGAGTACGCGAGCCGACTTTAATCACGTATAATCCCTCTTTCCTGGGGCTGAGAGGCAGGAGCGATGGGAGGCTGCGCAGCTGACGACCGCAGGACCAACTCCGGATCATGTGCTGGGCCATCGGGGGCGCCGAAGCGCAACGACTTTCGGCCACCTAGAGCGGCCTGAGGGCCCTTCGCGACTTCCTCTTCCCTGAACCCATCCACCTCCCCTCCTCACCTGACCCATTTGATGGCGTCAATAAAGTTTTACCCTCCTCCTCTTCTCTTATTGGCTGATTTCAGATTCTCTTTCATTCTTCCTATCTTTATCTCGTGTTTAGCCGCTGCGGTGGTTATGCTGCTCGGTCACCTACCCGAATTACGCCGGGTTTCGCGCTGCCTCCGGGATCGGCCCACCTTTGGCCAAGCGAAGATGTCATGATGATGTTACGAATTTTGGCGATCTGTCACGTCATGATGGCGTTGTGGGAGACCTGATGGCACGATGATTTTTCGCGCCATTCGCGTTGACGCCGACAATTTTCAGGTTCGATGAAGCGTCTAAGGCTTTAGCCTTTAAAATAAACGGTTGAAATTAAAAAAAAATCCCGCCATCTCCCCGTAAAGGGAACCCTGAGTAGTATCCGAAGCAGCCATGAATCGACTTAGATTTCTGTAATTTTTTTTTCTTCATCACTGTTCATGGTCCTTCTATTCGAGGTTCTCCTGCTGTTGTTACTCGTCATATATGACTTTAAGCTCAGGGGAACGTTTTTCCTTGAGTATAACGGCCTTGTGGTCCGTCAGGCACGTAGGCAAGGGGGGGCCCGGGAGGCCCGGGCCCCCCCCCCCCGAAATTCGTCCAGCCTTTTATATTCCCGGGCAACTTTTTTTTCTTTTTACCATGAAAAGACTTTCTTTCGAATAATTAGGCCTTGGGCCCCCCCCCCCCCCCGAAAAAAAATCCTGGCTACGTGCCTGTGGTCCGTAATGTATAAAGTTAATGGCTCTTGCTGCAAAGGTTGCAGCTTGATGTTTGAGAAGGCGATGTCAACGTGCCCGTTTCGCTTCGGCTTCGCGAGCCCGCCGCTCCGGATCGGCTGCGGCACTGGCTACGTCTGCGCGACGCCGGGGAGGCAGGCCTCTTTCATAAGCTGCCTCGCATCTAAGGGTGCCTTGCATGATTTATGGCGTAGTGGGTACCTGGCATAAATGACGATGATTTATGGCGTAGTGGGTACTTTGCATGATCTATGGCGTAGTGGGTACCTTGCATGAATGATGATGATTTATGGCGAATTGGGTACTTTGCATGATTTATGGCGTAGTGGGAGCCTTGCATGATTTATACTAGAGCACGCGCCGCAGTGGAGCGAGCGCTCTACCGCACGTCCATATGTCAGGCAAACATTCCTTTCTGCACAGCATGCGCGAGCTCTCCTCTCGTGCCAGCACTTCGTTCTCGTCTTTCTTCCATGCATCTAGTGGCACGCAGGGCACTGGTCACGCCGGGAGGGACAGGCCTCCTTCATAAGCTGCTCCGCATCTGTTTAGAAAAAATTTATTCCATCAAAAGTAGCTGTTTAGAAAAAAGTTATTCCTTCAAAAGTCGCTGTTTAGAAAAAATTTATTTACACTATGTACAGAGCATATATTCTGCGTGACATATCAATGTTCAGGGATACATTCACACTTTCACAATTGTACATCACAAAAACTAACACTTTCGCATCGGGCGAACAGCAGAAGTCTGATCAACATAACAACAAACGAACATAGCTCACAATTGACACAATAGGGAATATGGTAAAAGGGTAAATGGGTAGATTAACGCACTCTTCCATCGTGTATGTACATCAACGTGGTGGTAGATTCACTAAGACATGAGATATCAGTGTCGCGAACACAGATCGAAAGGGCGAGAAGACAAGCACATAAACTCCGAACCGACGGTGCGACCTAGCACCATGTCGGCCGAAAAATAAAATGGACCCGTTCATGCTCAACGCCGACAAAAGGGCATGACCAATGGCGCAGAAACTCGCGCTTCCCCTGGAAGAAAAGCTCCTCAGAGAGGAACGCTAGGATCTCACGCCTCATGCGCCCCAATATCGGCCATAAAGCACGTCGACGGCAATTCCCAGCGACGGCTTCGCAGCGATTGCGCCAAAGGCTGAACAGGCCGGCAACTAGTAAGAGAGCCGCGAAGCGCCCTCGTGGGAACCGGCCGTCGGACAAGAACCCTCGGACACCCTGTCCACGAAAACCAGCATGGACCGCACGCCAAAAAAGTCGGGAGACCACGCATTCGATCGTCGCATGTCGGTTGGTCGCAACCATGACGCAGTTCGGGCATGTGGAGGTGCGTACCATCTGCCATCGTTGCAGCCGATCTCGAGTGGGGAGCAAGCCCCAGCCCCATCGCCAAAGAAAGTCACGAAGGTGACCCGGCAAGGCCGCTGCGGTCATGTGCTTCCACGGGCGACTCGTTACCGCATGCCGGCGCCGGGGAACCAAAGGCTGCACAAGGGCGGTCATTGTGTCCACCACTTTCGCTTCGGCTACATTAGTATCGGGGCATGCAGTCTCTAGACGACGGTGGAAGGCTAGGAGGGCACGATACACAGTCGGCAAACGGGAGGACTGCGGACCACACTTGATAGGACCAGCAGGCACAAGGACACGTAGGGATGGGCCTAGATAGTAACGCGCGAGTGTCTGCGTTGGCGTATCATCATTGTTTAAAACGCACAATAAAGTGCGGAGGGACAGGATGGAAGCCGTAACGGCCACGTCGGGGAACGCGAAGCCTCCTCGGCTGCGCGGTTGCGCTAACGTGGGGCGCGATAATAATTCCGTACCACCAGACCAAAAGAACGAGGTGATTAAACGCTGAACTTTCTGTGAAACGCGGAGCGGGGGTTTGACGGTGTGACATAAGTACCAAAATTTGCCGAGGTAAACCGATCGCGACAAGTACCGGCGTTCTAAAAGAGGAAAATCGAAATGCTTAGCAGCGTCTATGTTTTCTGTTAGAGATTTTATAACAGATGCCCAGATATTTTTGTGTGTACCGAAAGCATTGTAAATGACACCTAGTATCTCCATGGTGGGGGACCATTGCAAAGACAACGTGACGTTAATACGTCCGGCAGGGTTTCCAATGAAGAAATACTGACTTTTTGGCAAGTTTAAACGAGCACCGGAAATCCCACCGAAATGGGAAAAGGCATTCAGGACGTGCTGCAGTGACTGTTCGTTGTGTATGTACAGAGTAATATCATCGGCATAGGCAGTTACTTTAACTTCAGTGCGGCCAGGAAGGGGTAAGCCACGAATCTGTGGATCTCGTTCGATAGCCTTTAAAAAGGGCTCTAAGGCAAGGACGAATAAGACGGGGGAGAGAGGACAACCCTGACGGACTCCTCGTGTAACCTGGAATGGGCGGCTCTCGGGCGAATCTAGGAAAAGGGTACTGTAGCCTACATAGCCCGAATGAGGCGAATGAACTTGGCAGGAAAACCGAATGATTGTAAGACGTTGAATGAATAGGTATGTTCAACGAAATCGAAAGCTTGCGCTGGGCAGGTGTCATTCGAGCCACTTATGCAGTTGCAACCGAACGTCTATCCAGAGTGTACAAGCATAATACGTCTCTCTGGCATTGCGGCCTCATTTTACCATTCCATGTCTCTAAAAATTCGAGGAGCAGCAAATTGCTGCTTCAGAGAAGTACATCTTCACTATACCCTTATGTCTTTTAATGTGGCATATTAAGCACCAACAAATGGGAGCCGAGAAATCAGAAATTTGGATTCCAGGTTGTGCCCTCGTACGTAAGGTTATGCACTCGTACTTCAATGTTGCGTGTGTTTTCTCTTGTTCGTCGATTTCTTTTCTCTCTCATTCTTCCTATTTTTATATCCTATTTAGCCGCCGAAGTGGTACAGTGGTTACGGTGCAGGCTGCTGACCCGAAAGTCGCGGGTTCGATCCCGGCTGTGGCAGTCGCACTTAGACTGAGGTGAAAACACTATTCGCGGCGAGATCGACCTAGAGGTGGCAGCACCGTCACCCCACTAGTGTGGATACTGGTTTCGTGTGGTGTGTGTAGAAGTGCACGGGGCTTCTGTTTTTACATCGTGATTTTGTGTTCCGTACCCGCAGAAAACTCTTCGTTATCGATGGTGAGGTTCTGTTCGGTGCCACAATGCCGCACATACTGCACAGAGCCAGGGATAAGCTTCCATTTTTATCCCACCGACGCGGAACGTCGCCGACTGTGGCTCGTTAGGCTTCGTAACGGCAGGACGCCTTCCAAGTACGCGATGGTTTGCAGCAAGCACTTCGACGACGGTGCATTCGCGTTCGCAGACGAGAAAGAATGGTGAGTAGTCAGCGATAACTTCGCTAATGTGTGCATTTATATGCTTGTTGCTGCTGTGCACTACGAGCGTGAAGACGGTCGCAGTAAGCGAACGCTCGGGGAAGCTTCCCTGTGCTTTGATTTTCCTACACTTCCGCAGGAAAATTAAGCGAGAATCAATCGAGAAAGAAGAAAATTAATTCATGGAACTTATTCTTTGTCATTCATGTACCGTCTGCGCTGTGAATGCAAAGTTTGTTCGCGCTTGGCTATGAGTCTGTTTAAACGAGAGTCCCCGAGCCCTTTTGTAGTTCGCGCATGTTCCATTGTGTTTACACGGCCGCGAGAACAGTTCTCAGTATTCCGCAGGGCAAGGTACGTGCACCGAAACGCGGCAAGTGTGTATCCATGATCTGGTGCATAGTAAAGGGTATCGTTTTATGAGCCCTCACACGCCACGTAAGCGATGAAAATGCGCGAGCGAGTTTATCGCCACTGCTTGTCTTCATGAATATATTTTTCTCGCTCGCTCTCTTTTTTTAGGGTTTTCGCGGAAGAGATTGAGGCCTGACGCACTTCCGACACTGAACTTGCCACAGCGCAAATTTGACAGGCATATATAAGCTATACCTCGCAAGTACACGGGTGTCTTTGTATACATTTCGCCACAAGTTATAATTGCGCAAGGCAACTCAGTTTTGCGATTTCCGTGTCATTCCATTTTCTGTTCTGTTTAGGGGACAATTTAAGTACCGAAGTGTCAGACGTGACTTGACAGAAATATTTCTCTGCAGTGGGACCAAGACCGTACACAACTAAAGTTCGTCGCGTAACCTATAAACGATAGCCCCGAAGTTATACACCTAACCACAACGCGCAAGTGCATGAGAGCCTTTTTTTAACCACCGAGCCGCTAAAAGGCTATATTCACATGAGATTTAATACTTCTCATCTTTAGGACAACGCCAAGTGCACTTTGCAATGCGCTTGAACCACACAGCGGCACCTACACTGATATGACTCTCGTGAACGGACGGTACGACGACCACACACAGAACTCTCGACAAGTGCACTCACTGATCTTATTACAGTACATATACAGCCGATCAAGGCCAAATGCTTCTTTACAAGTTGTTAGGCATACGTACGAGCGGTTAAAGTTGCACCAACGCAACGGAACAAACCGCCTTTTGAGGCCCTGCATGACGTACGCGCACATGCTAACACAACGCGGCTAGAAGACGACGCATGGAGCAATCCACACTAGGCGCGCTTCAGCCAGTAGCCGCCAGGCGGCGACTCCGCTCGATCTCGCGGCCATATTGGGCGCGAGGCCCGCCACTGGAGAAGCTGGCGCCACCGTCAGCGCGACGAGCTTGGAAGGATAAGCGGCCGCTTCGACTGCTTCGGGAGCACCGACGCCCGCTGAAAAAATGAAATTTTAGAATGACACCTGCGCTGTAATTCCTGACGAAATGGGGAGGTTTTCCCACTTTGGCTGTGCGCTTTACTACCCTTGAAAGCACGGCAACATGCAGTCGACGTCCTTGAGAAGGCGTTTTATATGGTAGGCGAGTGGTCGGTGGAGAATTGAGAGGACGTACGCAACGGAACCCGGTGTCATCATTCGCACGCGTAGTAAGGTTAAGAAGGTGCTTGAAGCTTGGGTTTTGAAACTTAGAAACGGTGAACAGCGATCGGCTACAACACGCGCGTGAAGCCAGCTTTCCCGAGGAAGATTTATGCTGCGGCATGGGGCTGCGATGTTCGGTGAGTGGCAGAAAAAACTCGCTGAGACGCTCTCCCGTGCACGCTTTGCGGCTAAAGGCCCGAACACACTTACGCGTTGCAGCGCGTCAACGCGTGACTTTTTGACGCGGCGCCGCGCCCTCTCCCTATAGAGAGGGAGGGCGCGCAGCTTCGCGTAGCCGCGCACCCTCTCTCCCTATAGGGAGAGGGCGCGGCGCAGCGTCAAAAAGTCACGCGTTGACGCGCTGCAACGCGTACGTGTGTTCGGGCCTTAACGCGGCAAGCTGGCCCCGATGTTGCCCTCTTCCATTTAGACCCCCATGTTAGGTTGATTCGCTCCCAAATTCAAATCGGCCCATCCCAACCTTATTTGTTTGCTATGGAACCGTATGTATTCCTGTCGGAAATGTGCCAGGGCTTTTGTGTTATAGGCACAATTTTGCCCCTGAAATAGCTGGAGAACACGCCAACGAATGTTGCTCATCAAAACCTTACATTGCGTTTTCTACACCTTGTTTTTATCCGCTTTGCAGCTACTAGCTGCAATGACTCCTGTCTTTTTTTACTTCGATTCCCAATTCATGCGGGCCCTTGTATACTGCCCTTGTTTGAAGAACTAGTCCAGCGAACATTTTTATGTGATATTTTTTGGCCTTCGCGTTGCATAATGCCTAATTTTCGGCTTCGTAAACTGCTTCCTAACAGCAGTCGCGAGGCCTACGGTCTTAAGTTTTGGTCTACGCACGTTTTGATGCTCTATAGATACTGGCAAGTTCACTGGAATGCAAAGTGTTCAAAAGGAATCATGTTGGAAAAAAAAAATGTACAGCCGATGCTCGTGTTTGTCTCATCTCCAACCAATGAGTGTAGTTGATGAAAAAAAGAACGAAGCAGCGGGAAATTGCTCGCTGAGGAGAGCGATAAACTGTTAGTGCGACGCCACTTGAGTAAGACTGACTGGTATTGAAGCGTCCAAGAATATTATATATATATATATATATATATATATATATATATATATATATATATATATATATATATATATATATATATAATCTTACTGACGGCGCGCAGCACTTAGCAAGTCATTTTCAAAAAGCTTTGAAAACGTCCGCGCAACAACGGTTACTTGCGTACACAGTTATAAATGCCCATAGATGCTGCGGCCGCACGGATACTCAATTGAGGCTCCATTCTGGTCTGCCTCATTCATTGATACATACAGACCACTGAAAGGGTATGTCACACGGTTAGCCTTCGGTGTTTTCCTGCCTTTCACGTCAGAAGCTTTTTGGGGGGATTCCCCATCGCGGCGACGGCGCGCGATGTGCGCTCACTGTACGTATTCTGCAAACAGATAACGCCTGCAGACAAGTACATATGTGCTTTCTTTTTGCCCCAGATTATTAACGCGATAGCGCTAAAGACATTGTTTCGCAGAAATTCCGGTGTCGGCGTCGGTGTCGGTGGTTGTGAGCGAAAAATCATCATCTCGTCCGTGACCGAAAAATCGAGAAAGATGCAAATAAAATAAAAATCTTAGGTTCGGGTGAGATTCGAACCCAGGCCGTCTGCGCAGCAAGCAGGCGTTCTGCCACAGAGCCACGCTATTGCTTAAAACTGCTTCGAAAAAAAAAAAAAACACGATATGAATATCGTGTAGCGGGAGGAGTTTCCTTAACGCATGTAATATTGATTAAAACAGATACTCCGACTTAACACAACAAAATATAAAAAAAAACTACACAGACGTTTCGCCACCTATGCGGGTGGCATCTTCAGTATGAACTGGCACCGAATGAGCGAAGGTAACCCAGTCTATTTCTAGTCTCGTATGTCTCTGTACACATCCGGTAGGGGGCCACGGTTGCTGTTGCACGCCGATCTGTCACGGCGGATGAACCACGACTCGAGAAGCTTTCTCTTGCCCCACCTTTGTTCCCGAGCCAGCGTCGTCGCATTACTGAAGTCGAAGGCATGCCCCGTCGTCCAGCAGTGTTCGACGAGTTCGCTCTTGGAATGCGTGGCATGGGTGGCTTTGGCGACGTCCCCTTTGTGCTCTTTGAACCTCGTTGACCGCTTCCTGCCTGTTTCGCCGATGTATGTGGCGTCGCAGTCCCCGCGCGGTACCTTGTAGACAACCCCGCTTTGATCGTTCGCAGGGGTACGGTCTTTAGGCTTGGTGAACACGTTTCCCAAGGTACAATGAGGTCTGAAAACTGTTTTAATGCCCAGCGGACGAAGTGCTCTCCGAGCAGAGTCTGACACGCCCTGAACGTAAGGAATGGAAACAATGGATGTTGTGTTTTCTCGTGCCGCACTTCTTGTTCCCCCTCGCATACGTCTCATGGTGTCGTTGATAAACGTCCTCGGATAATGCCTTTGCTCCAAAGCACCGACCACATTTTCCATCTCATGTCGCCGCAAGTGCTGATCAGAACACACAGTATCGCAACGGGACAAGAACGTCCTCACGACGGACCGTTTGTGCTCGGCCGGGTGATGTGAGTGGAAGGACAAAAAGCCTCCGGTATCGCATTGTTTCCGGTACACTGTTGTTTCCACCCCGCCATTACAAGCCCTGCGGACAAGTATATCCAAAAATGGCAAGGCATTATCCTTCTCTACTTCATAGGTAAACTTAATGACAGGATGTACGCCGTTCAGTGCCTCATGGAAAGCAACCAGATTTGCCCTCTTCAGGATGACGAAAGTGTCATCAACGTACCTACGGTATAGTTTCAACTGAAAAGGTAGAACCTCCAGCGCCCGTGTTTCGACGTGCTCCATCACTAAGTTGGCCATGGTGACGGAGACTGGACTTCCCATAGGGCAACCTTCAATTTGGTGGTAAGCTGTGTTGTTGAAACTGAAGTACGTTTGTTTCAGGCAAAACCGCAACAAAATTACGATGTCCTCCACCGACATCGACGTACGACTTTGCAAATTCCTGTCCTCTTTCAAACGGGCCTCCGCAACCTCAATTGTCAGGACAACAGGAACATTTGTGAATAAAGAAACAACATCAAACGATACCATCACATCATCATAATCAAGCTGCTGTGTACGCACGACAGTCGCAAATTCCCGAGAGTTTTTGACTGACCGGCCATTGTTCTCGGTTAACGGTCTCAGCAACCCAACCAGAAACTTTGACAAGTTATAAGTTGGTGACCTAACGAAGGACACGATAGGGCGAAGAGGACAGCCCTCCTTGTGAACCTTGGGCAGCCCATAAATCGTTGGCGTGGCCCCATCCGAAGAAAACAGTCGGCGGTACAACGCTTGATCAATGCTTCCCTTGTTGCGCAGTACCCGTAACTGTTCCACCAGTTGTCGTTCCGATTTTGCTGTCGGGTCACGGGTCAGCTTCACAAAATGTGAGGAATCGCCCAAGATGTTGAACATTTTCTCCTCATAGTCCCTTCGGTCTAGCAAAACCGTGCCGTTTTTCGTGGTTTTCCCGCTTATTTTTTTTTTTTTTTTTTACATCACCGAAACTCTGATGGTCTTCTATTATTGTATGTTTGCCATTTACGAATGGTCAACTCATGTAAGGCTAGGTGACGTTATATGTATTACCATTAGTTTCATTTCTTCGTGCACTGCTGTACATGTGCGTCTATTGTTTGTATGTATGCGCGAAAAGATAAAAAAAAAGGTGTCTGCATGTAAGTGGTCCTATAGACAAATGAATTCCTGTTGTCTGCTGCCTGCCGGCTCTGCCCTTCAAGCCCAATGAGGCTTTGGCAGGCCAATTTTGTATCACATTGTTACTGTGCCAAATGTTAATAAAGTATTATTATTATTATTATTATTATTTCCTTTATCAGCCGAAAGGGTGACGATAGAATTGTCTGACTTGAGATCCTTGAGCGCAACGCGTTCCTCAGCGGTAAGGTTCGTACGAGGGCTTTTGGCACCTGCCAGGACACTGACGATTCGGCTACGAGCCAAGTTCACCCCCATTGTGTCCTGAATGTGCCGCAACTTTTCCTCAACCTCCGCGATAATGTCCCGTTTCGGCACTCTTTGTGGGGCTATCGCGAAGCTCAGGCCTTTCGACAGCAGACTGATGTGGTTGTCTGACAGTTGCCTCGAAGAAAGGTTATGTACCGCTTAACACAACAAAATTTTTTTGTTATATTTTGTTGTGTTAAGTCGGAGTATCTGTTTTAATCATGAACTCTCCCGGCTTTTGGAACATTTTTGCATTCACAAGAGTTCTGTACGGAAGTATTCTTCTTGGCACAGTGAGGGAGTACATCAACCAGTCTACAAAGATTGTACGGCTAGAATGTCATCTGCGTTTCAACTACGAGTGCCTGAACAACAACGTGGTACCCACAAGCCTGTACTGCAAGACCTTCGTGGACACTCCGTACGGCCGCAAGCATGCACGGGACTTCAGCCGCAACTGCCTGAAAGCCAGAATCCAGGACAACAAGCAACAAATACACCAAGTAAGACGTCGCGTGTATACGGCGGAAACCTGTCTCCGATCAAAGCTCCGTCCCAATGATTTCCATGACATTATCAGGGCGCGCAAGCAAGCTGAGAATTTAGAAAGGAACAAATGCGTCGAGGTCCATCGCCACAAGCTTGCTCGATTATTACATCATCGTCAGCCGGAACGTGACGGTTTCAGAGCGGTACATAACCTTTCTTC
Source organism: Rhipicephalus sanguineus (assembly GCF_013339695.2). NCBI lineage: Eukaryota > Metazoa > Arthropoda > Arachnida > Ixodida > Ixodidae > Rhipicephalus > Rhipicephalus sanguineus. Next base: position 118,424,537 of record NC_051182.1, on the reverse strand, counting down.
GAGGCAACTGTCAGACAACCACATCAGTCTGCTGTCGAAAGGCCTGAGCTTCGCGATAGCCCCACAAAGAGTGCCGAAACGGGACATTATCGCGGAGGTTGAGGAAAAGTTGCGGCACATTCAGGACACAACGGGGGTGAACTTGGCTCGTAGCCGAATCGTCAGTGTCCTGGCAGGTGCCAAAAGCCCTCGTACGAACCTTACCGCTGAGGAACGCGATGCGCTCAAGGATCTCAAGTCAGACAATTCTATCGTCTTCCTTTCGGCTGATAAAGGAAAAGGCATGGTTTTGCTAGACCGAAGGGACTATGAGGAGAAAATGTGCAACATCTTGGGCGATTCCTCGCATTTTGTGAAGCTGACCCGTGACCCGACAGCAAAATCGGAACGACAACTGGGGGAACAGTTACGGGTACTGCGCAACAAGGGAAGCATTGATCAAGCGTTATACCGCCGACTGTTTTCTTCGGATGGGGCCACGCCAACGATTTATGGGCTGCCCAAGGTTCACAAGGAGGGCTGTCCTCTTCGCCCTATCGTGTCTTTCGTTGGGTCACCAACTTATAACTTGTCAAAGTTTCTGGTTGGGTTGCTGAGACCGTTAACCGAGAACAATGGCCGGTCAGTCAAAAACTCTCGGGAATTTGCGACTGTCGTGCGTACACAGCAGCTTGATGATGATGATGTGATGGTATCGTTTGATGTTGTTTCTTTATTCACAAATGTTCCTGTTGTCCTGACAATTGAGGTTGCGGAGGCCCGTTTGAAAGAGGACAGGAATTTGCAAAGTCGTACGTCGATGTCGGTGGAGGACATCGTAATTTTGTTGCGGTTTTGCCTGAAACAAACGTACTTCAGTTTCAACAACACAGCTTACCACCAAATTGAAGGTTGCCCTATGGGAAGTCCAATCTCCGTCACCATGGCCAACTTAGTGATGGAGCACGTCGAAACACGGGCGCTGGAGGTTCTACCTTTTCAGTTGAAACTATACCGTAGGTACGTTGATGACACTTTCGTCATCCTGAAGAGGGCAAATCTGGTTGCTTTCCATGAGGCACTGAACGGCGTACATCCTGTCATTAGGTTTACCTATGAAGTAGAGAAGGATAATGCCTTGCCATTTTTGGATATACTTGTCCGCAGGGCTTGTAATGGCGGGGTGGAAACAACAGTGTACTGGAAACAATGCGATACCGGAGGCTTTTTGTCCTTCCACTCACATCACCCGGCCGAGCACAAACGGTCCGTCGTGAGGACGTTCTTGTCCCGTTGCGATACTGTGTGTTCTGATCAGCACTTGCGGCGACATGAGATGGAAAATGTGGTCGGTGCTTTGGAGCAAAGGCATTATCCGAGGACGTTTATCAACGACACCATGAGACGTATGCGAGGGGGAACAAGAAGTGCGGCACGAGAAAACACAACATCCATTGTTTCCATTCCTTACGTTCAGGGCGTGTCAGACTCTGTTCGGAGAGCACTTCGCTGGGCATTAAAACCGTTTTCAGACCTCATTGTACCTTGGGAAACGTGTTCACCAAGCCTAAAGACCGTACCCCTGCGAACGATCAAAGCGGGGTTGTCTACAAGGTACCGTGCGGGGACTGCGACGCCACATACATCGGCGAAACAGGCAGGAAGCGGTCAACGAGGTTCAAAGAGCACAAAGGGGACGTCGCCAAAGCCACCCATGCCACGCATTCCAAGAGCGAACTCGTCGAACACTGCTGGACGACGGGGCATGCCTTCGACTTCAGTAATGCGATGACGCTGGCTCGGGAACAAAGGTGGGGCAAGAGAAAGCTTCTCGAGTCGTGGTTCATCCGCCGTGACAGGTCGGCGTGCAACAGCAACCGTGGCCCCCTACCGGATGTGTACAGAGACATACGAGATTAGAAATAGACTGGGTTACCTTCGCTCATTCGGTGCCAGTTCATACTGAAGATGCCACCTGCATAGGTGGCGAAACGTCTGTGTAGGTTTTTTTTTTGTTATATTTTGTTGTGTTAAGTCGGAGTATCTGTTTTAATCATGAACTCTCCCGGCTTTTGGAACATTTTTGTATGTAATATTGCGTGGCAGAACCGTAGGATCGCGCCCGGCGTCAAAAGATGTGAACTGCGCAACGAGTGGATGCTTTAAAGGTCCACCTATTACGAATTGCTCAGACATATTTAATAATCATCAGCTGCAAAAGCATCAACAAAGTGAGCAGTTGCATAGATTCGCGTGTTGCCTTACGGACGCGTAGTGGGCCCTTCGCTGATTCGCAAGAGGAAAAATTGTGGCGTAGTGGGCACTTAACAACTATACTTGCAGTAGGCATTCTAGTATAGTTTGAAACGGCCAATGTTACGCGCACAGTCGTTCGTTTCCTTACGGCACGGTTGAGGCATGCACCCAGAACCGAAGCCAGCCTAGCAACTGAGAAGGCGATGCGTATGGAGCCCGATTACGTTATCGCGTTTTGCTCTTGAAGACGAAGCTCAAGCGTCCTCCAAAGTTTTTATTTTTACTGTAAAAACGTTCGTCGTTTCGAAAGCATTCAGAGAAATGTCCAGGAAAGCTTCCGTGTGGTGTTTTCCTAGAGTGCCGACAGCAAAAACTGTGAGGAGTGCGTCGACGTTATCCTACCCAGCAGGCAAGAGAGGCGCGCCGATAGAGGGCGACTCCGTAACTCCTCGCCCCAAATCAAGTTTGCACAGCAAGCAATGAAAAGTTTACGGAAGTGAAGATTTGTGCAAAAGATGAATTGGCTGAAAAGCTGACGGTACATACCCCTAAGGGCCTTTAGGGGTATTTTGAATAAAAAACATTCAACGTAGATGAAGCATGTTTTAATAGCGTGGCTGTTCAAGCTTTTCGTTGCGTCGGGCAACGTTACTAGACTAGGTTACTAGACTATTCAGCCCCCCGCGGCTAGAGTACGAGGGTAGCAACACCGAGAATGCAGCTTAACACGCATGTAAGCAACTCCAAACCACGTGCACGGCCGCGGACGGAGTGCTACGCCGCCCCGACCGTGCCGTGCTGACCGGGCGAGAAGGAACAGCAGCGCCACGAGATGCGAGAATCGGTGGCCCGTTCGCGCAGCCACCGGAGTTCGAAAACTGAACCTAGTCTAGTAATTATAGTGAACTAGAACATGTAGCTGGTTCTAGTTCACTATACTAGTAATGTTGGCGCCGGGTTGTGCTAACAGAAACCGTCATCATGAACCGGCACGCTCCCGCCTCCTCCTCTTCATCTTCCGCTTCGCTCCCACGACACGTGCGCCGCTTGGTCCGGCCGTGTAATCCAATAACTGTGATGGGCGAGTATATTAAGTGACTAAAAATCACGCAACATCACGTAACACCTAGTCTCTCGACTAAAAATCACGTGACATCTAGCCATGTGACTAAAATCACGTGGCATCACGTGACATCTAGTCAAGTGACTAAAATCACGTAACTACACATGTGACTAAAAATAACGTAACGTCAAGTATAATCTAGTCACGTGACTTAAATCGCGTAACGTTCATTAATGTGACTGAAATCACGTAACGTGTCTAGTCACGTGACTAAAATAACAACAACATGCAGCAGCTAGTCACGCGACATGTTTCCGCCATGAACCACGTAATTAGTCATGTGACTAAAATCACGTAAGATCACGTAACAGCTAGTCCCGATACATGTTCGTGCCAAAACAATGTAAGAGCTGGTAACGTCACATGTTACCGCCAAATAAATATTATGCCTAAGGGCAGACTTTCGAAAAAAAAAAAAAGAAACCAAGAGCTAGTCACGTGACTGAAGTCAGTGTAAAATCACGTAACATCTAGTCACGTGACTAAAATCACGTAGCATCACCTAGTAACTAGTCGCGTGACTAAAATCACCTAACAACAAGTCACGTGACTAAAATCGTGTAACGTCACGTAACAGTTGGTGAACTGACTGAAACCACATGACGTAAGAACTAGTCGCGTGACTTGTTCCCGACGACAAAACCATGTAACAGCTAGTCATGTGACATCTTCCCGTCAAAACCACGTAACATGCGCGTAGTGTGGGCAACTGACCGAAACAGGAGATAAATAGCCAACCTTAGCCCTACTTAGTACTACTAGCAAAAACTGAGCATATCTAGCAAAACGTTGGTATTTCTAGCAAAAGCTCAGAAAAAGCTACATACGTCGAACACTACCAACTGCCTTAAAGGGACCGACAACTGCCCAGAATATGAAATTAGTTGACTCCACTGATGTAAAGATTGTCCGTCGCACTGACTCAAACCAACCCTGTTTTTTTCATGAGAGATGGATTTATATTTTTATTTCTTAATTGAAAGTCGCGGAAAATGACCTGTGGCGCCTCTAGCGGCAAAAACATCAATTATCCGATGAAGACGGCCACGTGACCGTTGATTGCTGTACGCGGTTGACGATTTTTTTGTTAGTATTGAAATATTGTTCGTTTCTTTATATTAAAAGTTATTACTCCATAATAATGTACATATAGGCCTGCGTTAGTAGTATGCATTAAAGTGGCGCTGCCTTCGCGTGACGTAATGATCCCATGCTCGTCAACGCGTCTTGAGCAACTTTTTCAGCGTGCTCGTGCAACCGTGCACGCAGTTTCCAGGTCGCTAAGATTTTGGAGCGACATAGTTTTGCTACCTACACTTCGTCTCAGAAATGACGCGCGCTGCTACTTGGTGCAGCCGTGCATATGCACAGTTACGTTTTCGATTACTTGACTTGGCTCGTGTATCGAGAGAGTAACGACGCCGGGACAAGCCATCCATGACACAGGCGCAGGCAACCTTGGGCGCAGGCGCACACAACGCTGTACAAATACCGGGAAGGTGTATAAAGGCACAGATCTCATTGTAACAGCTTGCTATTTTCAAAAATGGTTCGAAAGCTCAAAATAAAGGTGGTCAAGCATAGTTACAGTAATTCCTGCGAAATCAGAACATCGACAGCTTTCACAAGGGCTAGCGGCATCGCTATCAATTCTCAGCGTTGCTGGAGCAAGCCTCCATGCGTGTTTGGAGCCTTTCAGATCGAAAAATACTGTTTATAAAATAACTACGTGCTGTTCGGATAAACCACTGCAGCTACAAACGCTACGAAGGGTGAGCTTCCTGTCGCGCCGTAAAAAACTGTGTCGAGAAAAGTCAGTTGTCGGTCCCTTTAACATTAATAGCTCAGGTGTTGGTTTCAGCCTTGTGCCACCGGCGCAAGCTGCGCAATTCCTTTTTTTTTCTTTTTCCTTGTTGCTGCTGACATTGCTGATTAAAGAACTTGTGCTGTAAATGGCAGTCGTGCTAATTGTTAGAAGTTCTTACAATTTTCCATTGTATCTATGAAATGTCTTCTCAAAAGCAAGAGATCTCTCCGGAGTAATTTTGAGGGTTGGTTCATTCAGTGTGCACGAAGGAACGCAAAGTGTCTTGGGCTCTATTGGCGATAGACAGCTTGCGGCGTCTTGAGCACACGCATGCTCTATTATGGCAGAGTTGCAATGGCACATTCTTGCAATGGCACTCAGGCGAAAGCTTTCGCTGCTTTATCTAACGCGGAAAGTGGCCGTCGGCGTCAACGTGATTGGCGCAAGAAGTCACGTGATCAGGGATTATGTTACTGATCGCCAAATTTTGTGACATCAGTTACGAAGGGCACGGGCCAAGTCTCTGCTTGACTTCGTAGCTAAATCCCCGGGAAAGGTGGCTTTCGTCGATGCGGCGCAGTATGGCTGCTCGGACAGCTTTGCGGCCGTGGTTGTTGATCATCGCGGTCTCGTACTCAACTCAGCTTCCGTTAGGAAGGTGTCTGCCTCCGTAGCAGAGCAGGTAGCGATAGCTCTAGCTATGTAGGACCCTTCGCGTCCTGTGATATTCACCGACTCTAGAGCTGCCCTCCGGGCCTTCGCTTCGGGTGTGGTCTCAAGAGAGGCTGCCGCTGTTCTCAGTTCGAGTGGTGTGGGAGGCTTTCACACAGTCACCTGGTTCCCGGCCCACATGGGCTCAGGGGTTCATCCAACAGTTCCCAACGTCAACGAACTTGCCCTATAACCGTGCGCGAGAAATCACGTGCCGCGACGGTCCGGGCGGGTCCGGAGGCGGCTTCACGGAGAGCTTCAGAGATCCACTTGGCACCTTCAACGAAGTTACTTCGCACTATCAACTGTCAAGGCGGCAATACCCCCTCCCGCATTCCAAGCTTACTAGGCCGCAGTCGTCGGTTCTCCGGATGCTGCAGGCAGGCTCTTTCCCGTCTCGCAGCACGTTTAGCCACTTTGCTGAAGGCATAAATCCAGGCTGCCCTAGCTGTGGGGCGGATAACTGCACACTCGCTCATATGCTCTGGCAGTGCCCGGCGTTACTTAGCGCAAAGTTCAGCACAGAAGAGGACTGGGAGAGGGCTCTTAAAAGCCGCGAGCTCTCAGTCCAGCTGTCGGCAGTCCAGGAGGCCTGCGAATGGGCGGAGGGCCACGGTCTTCCAGTACCGGCGTGGGCGCGGCCAGCAACTGCGGCGGACCCCTCTTCGGGGTTGTCTGATTGGGGTTCTTAAGGACCAAATAAAGCTCATTTCATCATCATGGGATCACACGACATCGTCGCCTAGTCGAAGGTGCGCTGATCCCTGAGGCCATGCAATACCACGTGAGGTACAGAAACCTTTCGTGCGGGACAGGAAAGGATCAAGTACATCGACCCAGAAGACGTGGGCTTTCGCGTTCGAGTAGTCAGAGGCGAATACATAAGGGACACTGACAGTTTTGTCTAGGAAGTTCATGGTCATACACATACACGCTTAGGTTGGCAACGCATTTACTTCAGGCAAGATACAGAACACTTAACATGCGCTGTTCTGAGCTTACGCATGTTCACTGCGTTGTTCTCTATCTTGCCTCATGTGTCTGCTGTGACAACCTACGTGAATATATGTATGACAACAACTTCCTGAAATAAACATTTCCTGGTTACGCTCCGCGTGCAGGTGTGTGTAGTCCGTCCAAGTACTTTATAGTGATTTTACTAAAGACCACGTATAACAAACTAAGCCCGGTTGCTGCTCTTCGTGTGAATGTAGTAGCACTTTTAAAAGCGCCTAATGTATAAGCTATGTTGTGTTTTAACAGCAGAGCTGTTTAAGCCGGCCTGTAATCTGTCCTACGCGAGCAAAAAATCTCGGGCGGGTATACGTGCGACAGGAAGTGGGCAAGCCCCTCTACGAAGTACAGCAGGTGCAAGCGTTAAACGAAAATGATACGTGTTAAAGGGAGAGGGAGAGAAAAAAGAATAGAGTGAGAGAAAGGGAATAAGGACATAAAAAGATAAAAAGACAGAGAAAGGCATAAAAAGAGGGAGAAGCATATATAAACAAACGGATACGAAAATTAGATTAAAAGAAAACAGAGAGCAAGACAGAAAGAGAAAGAGAGAAAGAAAGAAAGAAAGAGAGAGAAAGGGAAAGAGAAAGAAACATAGAAAAAAGCCATACAAGAAATAAGAAAGAAAGAAAGAATCAAAGAAAGAAAGAGAAGGAAGAAGGCCGTCCAGCTCAGCCCTTCCTTCAGGCTTGGCGCCACTAGTGCGAATCTGCCATGATTCTTTGACCTTCAACCTTTGGAATTCTTTACGTGGAGAAGTTCGTGGATTGCCGTTCTGTGACTTTGTCTACACTTGATGTATTACATATGATGCATAATCCTTACTCCTGTATAAATAAATAAATAAATAAATAAATAAATAAATAAATAAATAAATAAATAAATAAATAAATAAATAAATAAATAAATAAATAAAATTCCCTTAATATCAGTTAACGCAAAACATCTGATTCCCTAAAAGTTTGGTCAGGACCATGCAAACAATCAAAATATCACTTATTTATTTAATGCGTATACACCAGAGCACGCCTGTCTCGCACCCAGGCTGCTGGCGAGCCGAGCGGATACTCTCGCACCCAGACGCCGGGCTGACCGGGCTGCCGAGACGCGCGCGGGCTGCACCAAGTAAACAGGGCAAGCTGCAGTTCTGAGGCTTTAAAGTGCGAAAAAGTACCCGTTTACGCCGCTTCTGCATATAAGAGCTCGTCTGGGCACTACTGCGTTGTCTTTGGATGCCAAAACAAGCAGCGCAACAAGAGGATATTAGCGTTGTCTGCGACGATTACGACGCGCCACGGAAATAGTGCCGGTGCGGTGTTTTCAGCTTCGCCGCGAATGGATAACTGTGATTCAAGCAAAAAAACTAGGAGACTAGTGAAAATGCGCGAGTAAGTACACTAACTACGTGTATTCTGCAGTGTGATGCCCACCTACTTATTTTGCGAATCTAATTTGCGTGACACGCAGCTGGGTTGAAGGCAGGCGCGAGCTTTGTGTGGTGGTACACTTCATACCTTTGAGCCAGGGCTGGGCAGAGATACTCAGAAAAGTATTCCGGAATACAGATATCGAAATACATGGACTGGAAGCCTAAAATACAGATACTGAGATACATTTGCCTTTAACGTAACGGGATATTTCGGGGATACTTTTGCAATAAGACGAAAAAAGTATTCCGGAATACAGTTACAGCGATACAGATACTGGAATACATTTTTAATTTAAGGATGCTCATACTACGCAGACACTTATTAGTGCAGCATAACGTTGTAATTAAAGTTACAGCTCATCGAAACGTTCAGTTCATTTATTTATTTATTACAGTACCCTCAGCGCCATTAAGACATTGCAGGGGAGGGGGGTGGACAAAGTACATAATTAGTAATAATGACGTAATTACAAGTATCAATTTCAATAAAAATACACTATTTCACACAACAGTAACAAGGATTGGACACCGAAATCGACATATTTGGCGAACAAACTAAGCTATGCTAGAAATAGCACACTTTAAGCAAATCACTCGAATCACTAATGAACACCAGTGAATTGAGAAAAAGCAGACATTCATTTTGAAGATCTGCTTTGCTGAGAACGTTGCTGTGTAGGCTTCTCAAATAGGCTGTCTTCTAACAGCGTCGGTTCAGCCTCAGCACAAGACTCAGGAAAGAAAGAAGTCTGCCTACCGCTGAACGCGAGCACAAATTCGCGTTATAATGAATAAATATCGCCTTCATAGCCGGATTGCCCTGCAGCGTGGCGATATCTCTTCTCGGGTCATCAGATACCGAAACGCTTCCGCCCTCACTTGGGCTGTTCTGACTGTTCAGAATCCGAAATCTGTCCCATCTTCGGAATCCGAAGCTGTCTGACCCTGTCTGCTTCAATGAAGCTGTCACCACCACCGACGCTACCAGCACCCATTTCAGAAAGCCGCAACAGGCGAAGTCGGCTCCGGCGGTGGGGGAGCCTGCTAGCACAAAGACCGTTTCACGCATGTAATCAATTAGGAACGCACCCTGACATTGGAGAGGTGGCTGAAAGCGCGTCAAAGATAGCCATCTTCTAGTCACTTCCGCCGCGACTACGGGAACTGCTTTTGGAAGTGCCGCCGCTTTGAGAACTGAACGCACGCGAAGCATTGCAAAGCCTGTTCCAAGGCGGTATCCGCGCGGGGAGTCGCGAAGTAATGGCTTGCCACCCGAAAAAAATTAGGCGTGCTGCACTGACCTTCAGAGACAGCGACTTTCGTCGGCAGAGGCCGACAACACTGCCCCCGCGATTCTGCCGTCTGCGGCGTCGCGCGCTTTACCACATGGACCATTCTGTGCTTGAGGGGAAACCATCGCCACCCTATCTGTCGGCGACCGGCGGCGCGCCTTTGCTTGTCTTGGCACAAAAAAGGAAAAAAAACGCCATTCCCCCATTGGAAACACGCCTCAACTCATTTCCGATACAAAAAAAACAATGTAACGAGATACTCGTGCCCTGCATAGTATCGCGATACAGGCGATACACCATAAATGTATTTCACTACTGAGATACAAATACATTTTTCAAATGTATCTCGATACAGAAATACAGATACTCAAAAGTATCTCTGAAATACTATCGCGATACTCTTGTATCGCGATACTGCCCAGCCCTGCTTTGAGCGTTTCCTTTGACGAAGTCTAGTGCAAGGTAGTGCTTTCAAGCCCAAGCAATCAGCATGTTTTGCCACTTTCAACGTAGTATTAAGCTTTAGAGGATTGATTGTTGGGCGATTATGCGCTTGTGCTGTAGCCTTCTTCGTCTAGTCTTACGTTTTTTCGCGCTGTTTGCATCCATCATTAAGCTTTAGTGATTTGATGGCATCCACGCCTTCGAGACTTCGTCTTCAAAAGGTAATAAATGGCACGGTGCTCCTCAACAGCTGGTCAGAATTTCGTGCTTTCATTGCAGTGTTTGATGTCCCCAAATTTATTTGGACACGAGGCATCCAGCTGTACATAATGCATATATTGGTACGTAAGTAAACAGTACTCGCGCCAGTGTCCTTTACGTCGCAGGCGTAGCTAACCGGCTTAACTAAGAGTAGCACACTTTCGCTTGTAAAGCATCATCGTTACAAGAATAAAATCGCGCAGGTAGCTTCCAAATGGGATCGCTGAACGATACTGCAGGTTATACTCTCTGATAGCACGCTTTTGTGAGCAAGACGCATTATTGTAAGAGCGCTCGTGAAACAAAAATTACGTTCCGCGAAACTAACCGTAAAGCGTACTCTAATTATTACGCGATGCATGCTGAAATGATCACATTCCACAAAACTTTGTGCACAACTTGTAATATGGCGCAACGAAACATCGTTTCACTCTTTCGCGAGCTGCACTGCAATTACGATTCACGCGTACCACAGCGAGAACGTTTTTTTACAAATGTAACAGCGTACGTATCTGACGAGGTTGCTTCCGCAGCCCACTCAGCACGTACTGTATACATTGTGGACTTGCATGAGCAAGATGTTCTTGATGTTCCAATAAAATCAGCGAAAATGTCCAGGCTAGAAAAGACGCGAAACACGCTCTCCGACGGGCTGAGTTTCGGGAGTTTCACGTTTGCTTGTGTAGCGTCTGCTGGCGTGGCAGCCCGCGCATGTTGTTTTGTCGCGTTTGCGATAGATGGCGCGACACGCGATGCAAATATGGCGATGCGCATGGAATTCTGTGTGTTCTGGTCTATAAGGAGAGGTTGGTGCCAATATGGATATGGCAGCGGCTACTCCTCTTGCATTACAGCTGCCGTTGCGAAGTAGTAAACAAGCTCAACATTGTACAAATAGACTTACTTAAGCGTATAGTTCTTCAATGCAAACAAGTGTCAGCTCAACAGAAGAGTTCCCGCAACACAACACAGCACAAACGAATGTACACACGTAACCTAAAAATTTGCCAAGATGTTGTCACAGCCTATCATTGGACACTTCTAACTCTAACTGCAACAGTTACGTTTGCACAGAAATAATGATCATTGTGGATTGTCTTACGTCTCATGACCGCGGTATCATTATGAGGGACGCCGTAGTAGTAGAGGGCTCCGGAAATTTTGACCACCTGGGGTTCGTTAACGTGCACCTAAATCTAAGTACACGGGCCTCAAGCACTTTCGCCTCCATCGAAATTGCGGTCGCCGCGGCCGGGACTCGATGCCGCTACCTTGGGATCAGCACTCGAGCCCCTTAACCACTAGACCACCGTGGCGGGTGCACAGATAAATGCTGCACAAACGCAAGTCTAGAAGAAACATGTAACCAAGAATACCGGTTGATAATAACAATGCGAATAATACTTTTAACGGATTTAGTATATTTTCGCAAACACATGAGTTAAAATAAGAAAAATGAGAGAAGGGTGTTTTCCCTGGAACGAGTTCACCTCCTAGAGGTCGGTGAAGTCGGCGTCGCGGTTCCGAGAGATTATGAATGAGTAATGGAAAGACAGCGATGTAAACCAGATAACCAACGCCCGACACTCGCCCGGCTGTCGCGTAATCTAGGAAGCATTCGAACCTGCGTGGCACTAGTTGTGTCGCGCGTGTTCACATTACGCACGCGCACGCGAGTTCCTCGTAAAACGGCTTGTTGGAGGTAAAAGACCCGCATCGACTCAAATGTCACGGGTCGGTAAACAGCAGTGAACACGCCCATCTTTCTACGTAATACATCCCGGAAAGACATTCGAATGCGACCAGGAAGTTGCCACCTTCTTTTTCAATTTCCTTTTTTTTTTTAAAGCGACATTTAGATGTCGACTTATTACCGGGTAAAATCGACGAACTCGTTCCGGGTGTGTTTTCTCCATGTTTGATAACTAAAGGCGTCGTTTATAGGCGTGACGAAAGTGATGTGGGTGTTGAATAAGCGTGACTCATGCCCATGCTTGATGTCGATTGAACTATTGAATCCTTAAAGAAAAGAAGCTAGTAAAAATAGTTGTTGGGGTTTAACGTCCCAAAACCACGATATGATTATGAGGGACGCCGTAGCGAAGGGCTCCCGAAATTTTGACCCCCTGGGGTTCTTTAACGTGCACCGTAATATAAGTGCACGGGCCTCAAACATTTTCGCCTCCATCGAAAATAAAAAGAAAAGAACTGACAGTGATGTTTCCTGAGGGGAGCTGCATTTACTCCGCGGATCATTTATTGAGGTTAGACGGGGTGTGTCTTAAAGGTGTTCATTTGATCGACAAGAAAGGGGGAGCGGGGGGCTGCGTATTTACTCAAACGGGGTCCCTTCAGCCACACATTGGATGCTTGCGTGTATGCTTATGTTTGTGAGGAGGGTTATATCCATATAAAGCTGCAATGCTGATCAACAAGCAAATGCCCCCACCCCTCTTCCCATCTCCCCAGTTCTCCCCTTATAGTGAAATCTCGTTGATACGATCCCGCTTAATACGTTTCTCGGCATAATACACTTTTGTTCCTGTTTCCGGCCGACGCCCCATGAAGGTAATGCATTTTCGTACGGCTAATAAAATTGTATTTCCGCGTGGGCTTGGACAATACGATCGCGAAAACGTCTCAAAACCTCGCGTGGTTTCAATTTTTGCGCCAGGAGGCACTATGCCCGCGCTGGCTCACCGAGGCGCCCCAACGCTTCTGGGATCAGCAATGTTCACTGTTTCGGATTGGATTGCATTGCCTCACACTTTGACACGGTCAGAAGCTACTGACTATGCAGCCGAAGCTTTAAACGCGTTTCGTAGCCTTGTCGCTGGTGAGGAGTTCAGCGATTAACTGCTACTCGTTTTCACGAGTTCCGAGAAAGCTTCCTGCGGGGCATCAAAAAACAAAAAGTTCAGCGCAATGTGACGGACTATGTATAGTTATTTAACAAATGCAGGCTCTGTGCCAAGTATGTACTGTTTGTTATCTGTTGGGCCCTGTTTTGGATAACGTGATTTTCGGATAGCACGTTTTTTTTTTTTTTTTAATGCCCGTGAGTATCGTAACAACGAGATGCCAGTGTATATTGACAGTGGGGCCCAGTCCCCACCGAGCCCTTCTTGAGTTTAAGACCTGAAGCAGAGGCGTACAGTGACCCGTCTTGCTAGCTTAGCGAGTAACGTGTCGCGCTGCTGAGCTCGAGGACGTGGGTTCGATTCCCGGTCAAGACGGCCGCAACGCGCTAAACAGCGGAGTGCAGTAACACCCGCGTGCTTGAGATTTAGGTGCACGTTAACGAAGCCCTACGTTGTCGAAATAATCTGGAGTCACCGAATACGCCGTGCCTCATAATCTTATCGTGGATTGTGCACGTAAAACCCCGTAATTACGCACTGGAGGCGCTGTAGTACACATATATTGTTTTATCACATTGTTATACTATTATAAAAGGAGATAGTGTAGTCAACACTGGCCAAAATTTAATCAGTATTAGTCGTGGTGCGCGTGTGTCTGTGAAATAGATAGATAGATAGATAGATAGATAGATAGATAGATAGATAGATAGATAGATAGATATATAGATAGATAGATAGATAGATAGATAGATAGATAGATAGATAGATGCGTTCAAAGTTGTCTCGGTTCGCCAAGAAATGATCTCCATTTAACGAAGATCTTGAGCGGAAGACGCTTCCCGCAGTGACAGCTTGTTGCCGTCTCGCAGTCGTAAATGAGCTCACATCGTCTTAAAGGAATAGACAGCTGAGGCCCGGTGATTTTTCTTCTTCGCCTCGAAGTCCGTTTCCGATGACGTGTATCTCTGACGACACGTGCTCTTCGTGAGCGCCTTTGTGCCCTCGTTGAGCCTGTTATGTGGCATGCATCGCGTCGCCCGATGAAAAAGGACACGTGGTTTGCCGTGTTCATTCAAAAGTTCTCCGAGTGACAGGGCGGATGCGTTGGGCGTTCTTAGCCGTTGAGTGTCGGGTTCAACGGACTTCACTGATGCGAAGTTACACTTGTATACGGTTTACTTCTTAATGCGAAACACTGTTCGGGAAGTAAGCTTGTGTTCCAGAAGCAGTCAATGGGTTCATCTGAAAGGAAGTCGCACAGTCCATGCACTTATAGGATGACTGCCAGTTGGGCATGTTGGTAAAGGTTCGTGATGAAACAAGCGCAATGTACACGAAGACTTAGAAAGGACACAGGACGGAGCGCGTACTAGCAACTGAAAATTTTTATTACGGAAAGAACATTCTTATATATGCATCAAATGAATGCACGTCACCAAAACCACCCTTATTATCACAAACAGCGTGAATTAACGAAAGACCGCTATGATAACCGATGGCATACAGCAGGTAAGCACGTGTGGTAAGCTTAAACTTATATTGAGGTCCACGTTAAAGAATCCCAGGTGGTCGAAATTTTCGAAGCCCTCCACGTATCGTGGTCTTGGGACGTTAAACCCCAAGAATTAAAGCTGTCTTCGTTTTCCTCTGTGTCGATTGTTTTGATCCTCCCGCCCCAAAGCTTTCTGTACCCGGCGATGTTTCGTATTGCCAAGGCTTCGCATTTCACAATGATGTTTCTCATTGTCAAGCTATGGGACGTAATATTGACGTAATGATGACGTCATAAATTCCAGAGATCTGTGACGTCACAGTGACGTCATAGGGTGACTACATCGATGATTTCCTGCGTCACTCGTGTTGAGGCCGACGGCTACTTATCGCGTTTGATGAGGCATCTAAGGCTTCCGCCTTAAAAGACAAATTTCGGGGTCAAAATTTGGATGAAGAAAACCACAGCGAATCTCCTTTTCGAGTTGTCTATAGTATGGCACAAATTAAGAAGTCCGGAAAAGCCCCACCTACATGACTAAAGCGGGGCAGCCGATCGCCTCCGCGACTAAATAAATAGTCCTGTCCATGATGGCGAAGCGCTAAAAAGAACGGAGAATTTTGAAGGACACAGGCTTCTCCTGTGTTTTTCAAAGATCTCCCGTCCGCCCCGGTGGTGTAGCGTTTACGGTGCTCGACTGCTGTCCCGAAGCTTGCGGGTTCGATACCGGCCGCGGCGGTCGCATTTCGATGGAGGCGAAATGCTAGAGGCCCGTGTACTGTGCGATGTCAGTGCACGTTAAAGCGCGAGCCAGTCCTCCACGTCGGTACCATCGGCGCCAGTGAGGGACACCGGGACATGAGGTCGGTGCGGGCGGGGGCGTTTGCTCGGAGGCGTCTTGAGGCATGGTAGGCGGCAGGGTACGGGATCGAAGAGCCAGAGGCCTGGAATGAAGGCCGAAGTTGTTATGAAGGCCCCGCACCTCCAGCAAGTTATAAAGAGGTTTATTAGCGGCGACGATACTCGACGATACAGCGACAGTCAAGGCGGGGCCGACTCTCAGTGCGAGCTGCGTTCTCTTCGAAAACAGCCGAAGAGGGCGACCCACTAGGAGGTGCTCGAGAGGACGACCCATTACCAAGCTCGAACGCTTCGCTACAAACACCAGATGGTCGAAATTTCCGCAGCCCTCCACTACGGCGTCCCTCGTAATCACATCGTGGTTTTGGGACGTTAAACCTCAGATATCATTATTAGTCAAAGGGCTCATTTCTTCTTAGGTCTTCACCATCATGGACGTATACGAACACGCCCAACTGGCAGTCAGTCCTGCTCATGCACAGGGAAATGTTCTCCGAAGGGGGGTGCCACCGGCCGGTCAGCTCATGACGTCAGTCTGGAGTGCGCGCAAATGTACCATAGTAAAGGCTTCTGTGCATCCGCCTTTGAGGAGGAAAAGCCGCAGACCTCTAAAGTTGCATCCGACTATATGTGATGCGTAAGTGTCGAGTTTTACCGTAGGAAAGTGTATGATTGCGGCGTTCCCTGGAACTTAGTTTTCGGGAGGCATCGGCACGGCGTCTTTCGTCTTCTTTCTAGCGTTCGTCAGCGTCTGGAACGGCCCCACGGCAGGCGCACCCCGGGGCCACAGAAACGCGTGTTTGGCGTCGCAAAGTTTTCGCGAAGTTGGAATTTACCTGATGTCTGCAATTCTTCATTTGCAGCTCTGCATCTTGTCCTGCGGAGGGATTTTTTTTCCACTACCGAGAAATCTTGCATCACGGCTACAACGCATTCATGTAGGTCAGATATATTCACATTCTTCAAGCGTGGCTGGGTAGAGCAATGGTTAAAGGGCCCCTGCAACACTTTTGCAAATAATCATGGAATGCCTTAACGAAAGGAGTTTATCGCCTCACGAATCGACTAACGCAAAAATGTTTAGAATCGATCTTTTACAAGCGGAGTTACAGGGATTTGTCGTGCACTTTAAGCGCTTTCTCTCTCCCTTCGTACAAGCGAGCGCGCTGAAAGCTACGCAGGGGAGAGATAGCAAGGGGAGAAGAAGATACGCCCGTTTTTTTTGTTGTTGTTTGTTTTTGCTTAGAACGCGCGACTTACCGTCAGTGTGATCGCTAGCGCGCGCGGGCACGTGGCGGCATCCTGCGGCGGCCGCGGTAACTAAGCAACTCACGATGCTCAAATCAACAAATGGCCGTGGGCATTGGGTTAACGGCGCGGTCAGTTGGGTTTATGGCATCATTTGTCGAGAGAAGAGGGAGAAATTTCTAGCTGACTTTGACAATTAATTGGGAATTCCAGGCCATGTGCTGCGCTATAATGTTTGGCTCACGTGTTCTCAGGAGCCTAGACTACCGATCGGCCGCGTTTTCTGACAATGCTGAAAGAGTGTTACAGGGCCCCTTCAAGACGCTTCGGAGCGTGGAGACCCGGACTCTCAAGTGCTGTGGCGCCATGAAAATATATTTGGTTTGATGCATTTAATTCCTTATGGCGATGGTCTTCTGTGGCAGAGACACGGATGGACAGTTTGCTCAATGAGACGGCATAAAATAGCTGACGCATTCTAAAATTTGCAGTGGCTTAGCTTGGCTATGACAGGATATACGTAGCGTTAGCTAAGGTTCAGTTGATTATTCTTAGCTTTCCTGGTTGTCAAGCTTCTCCGCTTTTCTGCGCTGCTCAGCAGCATTTGCGCTCTCCTCCTCCATGGCTATACCACACTGGCAAACGCCAGCCAGCCGGTCTGACAAATGGCTACCCTCCCTGTGCTTCCGTTTTTCTTTTCCTCCTCCTCCTCCCCGCTATATACATACCCCCACTGATACGACTGCGCATGCTCACAGAATGAGAGGCGCTATCAAGCTCCTCCGGCGCAGCGTCAAACGGCAGCTGCGCAACGAAGGCGGCGCCACTGCGTCTGCCGCGGCTATGACGTCACTCCTCTGGAATGCGCAGACCGGCGAGGTGCGCGCGGCGGCTCCGGTGCGCCAGCTGTGCGCCGTGTGACGCCACTGCTCCCCACGCATGCTCAGTACGGGTCTCGGACTGCCACGCGAAACTGTTGCACCTCGGCCACTGTAGCTAACGCTACAAAGAAACACGAGCTTCACCCAAAGAACCGCGACGCGCCTGTCATTCAACCACGTGAGAAAGCCGTGCAAGCTGGTTTCCGCTCGAAGCAGATTACTTTTTCTCTACTAATACAAGCACGCATATGGGGAACTAAAGGATCGCCGCTCCTACCTAAATGAATGCGTTATTCTGAGCAGTTTTCTCAGAATCTGCTGCAGAATTTGCCGCAAAATTCACGTTTTGGATCTGGAACTTGTGACACAAGTGTATGTCTGTAAAGTGAAGTCACTCATTAGAGTACTCGTAGAAGAGTTTGGCGTCATAAAATTCCGGTTGTCTGAGCTCAGGAGGGGAGGCTACAGCGCCAAATCGCGCGCATCCTACTGCTAATCAATGTAGTTACAAAATTGCGTCCGTATTTTCTACTTCAACGGTAAAAGCTGCCGCTCTACTGAATGAATATTGCAGTCAAGGAGGTTAAATAACCTCCCTGATTCTAGTACACTCTACTGTCTACCTGTAGCTGTTTGAGACAGGACGCAACACACACCAGTGAGGTATTTACGTACGCTGCAAGCGAAGCGTGCTACAACACTTTTAGTTTAACGTACCGTGATCCGTTTCACTCAACTAGATAAGTCGTATGCGAGATGTAAGCGTCTTCGCATGCTTATCAGCGCCGCCGATGTCAGAAGTATGCCAGGTCCCAGTAATAACGTGGCCTCTGTGACTGCACGCAGGACCTCCCGATGGCCTGGGTAACGGCCGCCATCATACAAGTCAGACCGCGGCGTTCGCTGTGCGCATTTTTAGCGTTCCTGGGTGCATTGGTTGCGCGCATTGACCTTTGCCGTGTAACATACGTTGAACATTGTGCGCACAGCTTTAAAGCTGGGTACACTATGTAAGAATGACGTTTGTTGGGGCACGGCCGCGCTGGATCGAACACAGCGTTCTAACCAGCGCGGCTGTGGATGAGACTTAGCATACCCTGCAGCAATTCGTCGCATTCCAGGTATTCTTGACTTTCCGACCTACTAGCAGCACTTTCAAGGAGTCAAAGCCCGCAAAACGCTCAACGCGCGTTGTGTTGCAGCGTGAATAAAAGTACGTACCAAGCTTATCATTTTTCTTCCGGGGTCATTCACCGAGAGGCCTGGCAGAAAGAAATTAACGCGTTCGCGCGCACAACCTGTTGAAGACGGTTGCTTCAGTGTTTTTGTGAGATGCCAGGCTATGTCTTCGCACTCGTCAGGACGCCGGAACGTGCCGCTTGATTTTACCTTGTCTGGCATGAAAACATGGCCTTTCAATGTTGAGTACACACGAGTTGCATCGGGATCGCTGTTGCAGTCTGCGTCGAACGCCACTGCAGCCACCATGTGCTCTCGTTCCATGGTTCGTTCGAGGTCTCGCGAGAACGCAACGTAGTAAGCGTGGCGTTGCGTACGCAGAATCTTGTTACGGGCGTACGCGCGCATCCCTGGAATAGATACGTTACGTACTGCGCATGCGCACTTAGCTCCAGCAGCCATACTGCATACGTAAGCTCGTTACGTACGCCCAACTAAAAGCAGACAGTTTTAGTTGGGCATACGCAGTGCACGATACGTTGCGTGCGCTGCAGGTGAAGCGCGCCACAACACATTTAGTTTACCGTGTTGTGATACGTTTCACTCAACTAGATAAGTCATATGCTAGATGTATTTGTTTTCGAGTGCTTATCAGCGCCACCGACGCCAGAAGTGTGCTAGCTCCCTGTAACAACGTGGCCTCTGTTATCTGCGCATCACAGAGGCCACGGAAATTTGGATCGTATGGTGATCTCTAACGCGTTCTGACATCGCGCAGTACACGGGCATTTCGTCTCCACGGAAACGCGACCGCCGCGACTGGTATCGAACCCGCTCCCTTCGGGTCAGCAGCCGAGCACCGTAACCACTGATCCACCGCGGCGGATTGTTGCCTCTCTAAGGAACTGGCACACTCGGTTTTGCATGTTGCGTGCGCGAGAAGCTCACAGAGCCCTATGTGCATTCGCCTAAGACGCATCGAAGATCGAAGGCGAAGGCCATCTTCATGTTCTTCTTTTTCTGATCAATCGATTGTATTGATCATAGGCCTCCCACACAGGGACGTCGAGGTCTTACCTCTCCGCCGCCTCGCGGCCTTGTTGGGTCGCCCAAAGCTGGTCGGAACAACTCATTTTTTTTACCTAGTAGTTGCTGACTGATCTACAAAACTGATGATTTCAATTGGAATCGCTGGGCCTGAAACGGTTAAACGGACAATAAAGACGAATCAAATTTTACGTCACAGTTAAAGGTCAGTGCTTGAGAACGTCTAAAACCTCGGTATTATACACAGCAGCGCTTTAATTAATCGGAAATTAAGGTAAATGTGGGACACTCTTTCCGCCACCAGTGGGACACTCTGGAGCACAAGCCCGATGACGTAGAAGGTCCCCAGCACAATTAATCGCAATGACTCGGACCACCAATGATACAGAGGAATATTTCACTGCCTTACGAGACGCAATAAAATTATAAAATGAAAGTTTTTCAGTTTTCCATGCAAAGGCGACTGCTAAGTCAGAAGGCCGTTCGCCGATGCGGGTGGTTTGAATAGCGCGAACGACATGCGGACGACTAAAACGTGGTTTACAAACTAAGCATTTAGTTGGCACGAAACAAGCGCTGCGAAGTTTCTGGAACGCTATTTCAACAATCCATGTCGACCTAATATTTGTCTTTAGTATCCCTTTGTTCGTTGTTCGTGTTGTGTAGTGGCTTTGCAGTGTAGAGTTTATCGCAGTTTGTGTGATCATTGCATCTAGCATTCGTATAAGATATACCGATTCAGGTTAAGAGTATTTTGTGTATAAACGTCCGCCGTGGTGGTGTAGCGGTTACGGTGCTCGGGTGCAGACCCGAAGGTCGCGGGTTCGATTCCAGCAGCGGCGGTCGCATTTCGATGGAGGCGAAATGCTAGAGGCCCGTGTACCGTGCGATATCAGTGCACGTTAAAGAACACCGGATGGTCTAAATTTTCGGAGCCCTCCACTACGGCGCGCCTCATAACCATATCGTGGTTTTGGCACGTAAAACCCCAGATATTAATATTTTGTGCATAAGCGAATGTACGCATTTTTCGTGCGTTGGTTGAATAAACTTTAATTTGTGGAACGGAGCAGCTATTGTGGTTTCGCCCTGTGTGGTACAGGGATGCATCTGGGCGTTAAATTTTAGCGCGATAGCGTTAAAGATTGTCAATGTGGCTTTTGGGGCTAGTTGGTTAAATGCACCAAAAGGTACCATGGCGCAGTAGACAGGGACGAGGAAGACAAAACGGGACAAGCTCCAACTTTTAACTGAACGTTTATTCTAAGAACATATACCGTTATTTCTGAGAATAAACATTCAGTTGAAAGTTAGCGCTTGTCCCGTTTTGTCTTCCTCGTCCCTGTCGGCTAGCGCTGTGGTACCTCTAGAGCGTTAAAGAGCCCCTGTCACAGAAAATCCGGTGTTGGCGTCGCTGGCGTTGTCCGCGAGTGGAAAATCTATTTTTCTCTAGCTTAGCTAGAAAAGAATTTCTGGCAACGTCTCTGGAGGGTGGAAGATGCCCAGCTGAAAACACTGGCTTCAAAAAGAAATGCAGAGGCTCTGTAGAGAACAGGTGTAATACGGATGCACTCCCGCGTGAACACGTAAAAAAGAAAAAAAAAGATGACCGCACTTTATCACCTTACTCCTGTTTCGTTCGTACATTAGTCGAGTGGGAGGCGACCCTGTCCAGCTCTGACCCAGGGCAGCAACAAGCACTGGTCGACCGAGCCCGGACGGCGGCAAGAGCCAATGGTCTTCCGGACTAGGAGGTCCAACCACTAGAGACTCCACTTGTTTGCCAATAAATGTTTTATTCTCTCTCTTCGTCGCAATCTACGTGACGAAGAAGCGGACACGATGAAGAGGAAGAAGAGTAAGCATTGGAGGTGCCACTACTCAGGAATACGGCCACAGCGATATCTTCTTCGCCGTTGAGAAATTTATCATTGAGACTAAAAGGATATCTTGCTAAATTCTACCTGCTTCCAGTATTTCATTCCTGACAACTGGCAATTTCAAATCAATATAGTATTTAACTATAGCATTTACAAATGTTACTCTATATAACTTAATGGAAAAAAAAATTGGCCGCGTATCTGCGTGCTTCGTTGCAAATGTCGTCGAAAGACGATAGTCGTCTGCCGGCCACTACATGAGTCCTCCTCCTCTATGTTGAATCGCCACATCTGGCTCATAGCGTCGCATTTGCAGTGCAGCCCAAAAACACTAGCATTTTCCACGCAGCCTAAGAAACACTAGGGCCTTTAGAATTACGTATCTATGTATTTTCTAGTAAAGGAACACACTACCTAATACTTATGTATTGATGTTGCGCCTCAGATATGCGTAACGTTTGCTTTTTGATCGACAATGTTCACAAATATGAATGGCGGTACCAGTTCAAGATGGCTGGGCGTTCCGCAAGTGGTTAAACTTTGGCCGAGTGGCTGAATAGGGTGACAGATAGAAAAACTGAAAGACATACGGACCAAAATTCCTGCGTTTAAGTTCCCCAAGAAAGACTATCGTCTTTAAAAATCCACCCACTACTCGGCCAATCACCTGCATTTGGTATGAGCCATGGTAAGAGGACGAAAACTCACAGGGTCCACCGCCCCCTCCGAAAGCTTTCTGGTCCTAACGTGGTTTTGCATGGCTTCCGGGATCGTTTGCATTGTAAACTTTCTGCTCCTCGTTTGGTTTTGCACTGCATCCGTGATCAGCCCACCTTTGACTAAGCGACGGTGTCGGGACGACGGCATCATCTGACGCCATAGTGACGCCACGGTGACGTCACAAGTTTTGGTGACCTGTGTCGCCGTGATGGCGTCATATGATGAAGTCGTCGTGTGATGATGATTTTTTGTATCACTCGTTTTGGTGCCGCCGACACCGACGGTCAATTTTTGCGTTTGATGAGGCATCTAACGCTTTCGCCTTAATACGGTAAGTGAATTCCGTCAGGAAAATGCCTTTGGCTCACGTCGTTATGAGCCCATCCTACCGAAGCGGGCGGTAAGGTGCCCAGCTGCAGACTCTCGGTCCCAAACGAAAGAGCGAAATAGTTGGTGGGTTCGTAGAGGACGGCTGAAAATGGGTGCACTCTTGTTATTCGCCTAGTCACCACGAACTGCCGCATGAAGTAAACAGGCGACCGCGCTTCCTCTTCTTGCTCTTCCTTCGTTGGTTTGTCGCATTCTACGTGAGGAAGAAGCGGGCGCGATGTTGATGAAGAAAGGCAAGCAAGGGTTGCGCCAAGTGTCTAAGGAATGACAACAACAACAAGGCAAGGCGATCCAGAAGCATAGCGCGGCACCAAAGGGGCACCACGCTCAGCGGCATTGACGAAGAAGAAGAAGACGAAGCGGTGGCGGCGGCGGCTGAAGGCGTCTGTGTCGGAGGGCCCCAAGAAGAAGAAGTCTCTCTCTCTTCTTCTTCCTCCTCGCAAGAAGCGAGGCCGTCGCTTTCTCAGGGGTGGGCTTCGCTTGTGCCGCAAGCCACTTCCGGATTCCAGAGGGAGAGTCAACCCCCGCTGCTGCTGCCGGATGGGCCGGCTGCTTCTCTACACACTCCAGCGCCTCTTATTCTTTCTCTCTGAGAACGCGAAAGAGATCAATAAACGACCGAGTAGCCCTGGGCCTCTGCGCATGCGTGTGTCGTGGATGTGTGTTCGAGCTACGGCATTGGCGATTGCTTTACATTTGTTGTGTTATCTTACTTAATGCGAAGCATATATATGTCAAGGCAAGCAATGCTTTCGGAAACCAATTTCGGGTTTACCTTGGAAACACTATTTAGAGGGCTGAAATGGGGGGGGCGGGGGGGGGGGGAATGACAAGGGATGTCTAGTAAGACTTTAAAAAACCTACCATGGGAAACTGTAATCAAGGCGAAATATAAAATAAAATATTATTGAGAAGAATGCAATTTGCAAGCCTTGGCCGGCTTTATGTGAGAAATGAGAAGTCCGTGAACGCATAATGCTAGCACTGACTACTGTTGGTTAACTGTTTTAGTTCAAGTTCAAGTTAATTCGTTGTTATTGTATGTACAAATACGGGCTTACATAACACATACAGCATCAGGAGGTCCCAAAGTCTGAAACTGTCAGGGGGACCTCCCATAATTAGTGGGGTACGTAAAAGGTAAGCAGCAGCACCAAAAGCTAAAAGTTCGAACACAATAGTCAAAAATGCATTCAATACACAACAATGTATAGTGAAACAGAAAAAAAGTTCTATATATACTAGCAGAACAACTTTATGCAATACTACAAAATGCACATAAGCAGGAATACAAGAGAATGAAGTGATGATAAAAATAAATTTTATTACAAATGAACAACAACAGCAGCAGCAGTGGAGGTGGTAGTGGTAGCTTTTGTTGTTATTGTCCTGCCTGATTGCCCGCCATACTCCCTGTGAGGAATGGGCCATATGAATCGGGTGGTTAATGAAAATAATTTAAAAGAAAAAGCTAATTAGCGAAATAAAAACTTACAATGCCCATTATGCATGCGCCTAAGACGAGTGGAAGGCGAAATCTATCGTTTTTTTTTTCTTTTCCTTTTCAGTTGATGTAGTGATCGTGCCCCGCCCCACTCCGAAAGCTTTCTGCGCTTAACGTGGCTTTCTACTGCCTCCAGTACCGGAAGCTTTGCAAGCCTTCTGCACTTCAGCTGGTTTTGCATTGCCTCCGTGATCGACTCACCTATGACCAAACAGTGACGTCACATGACGTCATAACTTCGTAAATTTTGCTTCCTGTGGCGTCTTGATGACGTCATCACGTGATGATGATTTTTCGCGTCACTCGAGTTGACGCCGCCGATGGTCACTTTTCAAAGTTTGGTGAGGCTTCTAAGGCTCACGCCTTAAGGAAAAGCAAAATCTACCGTGCCAACAAAGAGTGTATTGTAAGTTGTCAGCAACACATAAGAATCGCCGTGTACGTAAAAGAACTCCAGCCGCATTGCGTTTTATTCCTTCTTCCTGCATGTACGTCTGTACGTGCAAGAGCGTTTGCAACGCGACGGTTCGTTGCACCGGGCCAAGACTTGTCAGCGCATCGTTTCGCTGTCAATAAAGCGAAAACCTCCCTCGTGCCGCGCCTATAAAACTAAATGAAGAGAAAATATATAGCTCATAGATAACGCTGGAATGTTGCGTCGCCTCACCGCTTCCTGCGTCGTTGTCGTCCATGTGGGTGTTCCTGCTTCTCCTTCTTATCTCGCCGACTACGTCATCATTGCGTCACGAGAGCGAGGGGGGAATCTTGGGAACTCCTCGACATTGCTCGCATTCCAAGGTCACGCCCCGTTTTCGGAGACGACCTGCGTGACGCAAGTGTGTGCGTGCGTGTGTATGTGCACGCGCTGGAGCAATAAAGCAGTATACTTCTAGAACATGCACGAATAATCGATCAGGTAATCAATCAATAAATAAATCGAACGATCTATCCGTAGTTGATGATGTATCTTTGCTGAGGCACAAGCATCGACGTACTTGCGACAATATTGCGAACGTTTGATTCCAGAGATGTGTTCTTTTATCTTCATAACATGTTCCTGTATTGTTTCGTAATGCATTCAGTACTATGCGAAGCCTCTGCGAGGCACAGATTTCGGTGGCATAGTTCGCGAAAAGCCTGGCTCCTTGAGCGCACAGAAATGCGACCCTCGAAGGTGCGCTGGTCACCTGCGTATTCGTACGCACCGTTTTCCAATTTGCGAGTGATGCTCTCTATTGTGGGCTTGTCGACGATCAGCCGCTTCTGATATGGAAATCTAATATTTGATCGAGGCCACTTGTAATTTCGCGTTGCCACCTTTCGTTGTTGCCTTCCGTTGTTTCACGCATCAACGACGTTGTTGCCCGCGGCAACAGAAGTTTTGCGCCGCTAAGCGCGTGGCTGAAAGTCCGATTCCCGGAATGAAGGAAGGAAAACGTTAGGAGGGAGCATCGCTAATGAGAAAGAAAGAAAGAAAGAAAGAAAGAAAGAAAGAAAGAAAGAAAGAAAGAAAGAAAGAAAGAAAGAAAGAAAGAAAGAAAGAAAGAAAGAAAGAAAGAAAGAAAGAAAGAAAGAATAAATGAGGCACGCACATGCCAAAATTCGCTTGCACTGATTTTTTGGATGGTGGAAGGGCTCCTAATTTTTTTATTATTTTGCTGCAATTTCCGTTCCTGTCTCTATTTCTCACTATGTGTGCGTGTTTGTGCTTGTGCTTGCACGTTTTGTTCTGTCGCGCCTCCACCACTCTTGTAAGAGCATGGCTTGCAAGCTATAGCTCGCTATGGTGTGACGCAGCGTACGTTCACTTTGTCGATACTTCTACTATGAAGGGTATACACTACCGTGCATTGGCACGTGAAGGCTTCTCCATTAGGGAAAGCCTAGTTCAAACACCCCCCCCCCCCTCCACACACACACACACACCCGCCTCCGTTGGTCGAGTTCGAAAGAAAACAAGCTTTGGAATTTTGGAATGAATTAAAAAAAAAAAAAGAAACACTCGACGGACTCTTGAGCATCACTTTCAAGAGTATAGCGTGATAGCATAATCGAACCGTGTTCGTATCGCCTTCCCAATCGCTAGCCTGGCTTCGCTTCTCGTTGGAGACCTAAACCGTGCCGCAAGGAAAGCCAAAGTGCAGACGCACACCGGCTCCAAAATCCATGCAAGCGGCCCGACGAAACACGGCCACACGGCGGGGCGATGCCGTTTAAAAGCGCGCACCATGGGCCTCTTGCACCGTCTCGCGGGTGATATTCAAGCCGCTGAAGAAACTCCGAGATGTTCGCACCAACAACGTTAAATGGAGTATATAAAAATCACAGCATATCCACGGAGTGAATGATGATGAGTGGGCGAAGCTGCGGACGTTCATCGGTAAACCGTGAATCTTCCGTGAATTCTGCCCAGTACATCATCACCGACGTGAGATCGGGCGCGTTTATACTAAAGGTTCGATGAATTATGACGACTTGCAGCTCACTTTAATTTTACATGTACGCTGTGAATTTTCATTGTTTAGAAAATCATTGCTTTAGAAAACATCTGGCGTCTTTCGTTAAGCAGCTGGCGTCTTTTCGTTTTGCTTTAGAAACATCTGGCGTTCTTTCGTTTTGCTTTTACAAAACATCTCGCGTCTTTCGTTGGTTTATTTCATCAATCAACGGCGTTTTGAACAAAATTTTTATTGTTTAATCACGCACAGGAGAAATCTCACCAGGCACTACCTTGGAGGTAAACAATGGCTGCTAATGGGAATGAGAGACAGAAGAAGTCGGCTTTTAGCTAACACTTACACTTCTACTTGTACTAACGTTTCCTACTGGAACATGCCAATGGCTGCTAATGGGGAATGAGAGACAGAAGAATTCGGCTTTTAGTTAACGCGCACGCTGCGAATTTTTTATTGTTCTCTAGCGGCCATCGTCGTCTTCATCGGCTATTAATTATGGCGCGCACAGGCGCATGGGCATGCGCACGCTCCTCGTTCCTCGTGCTGCGGGCTGCGAGAAAAAGAAAACGAAAATAAAGAATAGTCTTCTTCTGCTCCTGAACGGTCTGAACGGTTCCCTGGTTTTTACGCTCGCCGCCACACGCATGGTTATAGTGGACCTAGCCTCAGTCCCTATAACGTGGTGACCCGGACGTGATCGCAGGGCGAGCACTACATCATGGACGCGACCACAAGCGACAGACCGACGATCGGCGCAGAGGGCATCGCCACGGTGCAGATTCACCTGCCGTCGTTTTGGCCCCAGAATCCTGCAGCCTGGTTCACGCACGTGGAGGCCATCTTTGCCCTTCGGCGCATTACCTCGCAACAAGCAAAGTATTTCCACGCTGTCTCCGCGCTCTCAACGGAAGTGGTTGCAGAGTTTCACGACCTTGTGTGCACGCCCCATGAAACCACACCTTATGACCACTTTAAAACAAGGTGCTGCAACGCAAGTCTGTGTCTGTACGCAGGCGTCTCCAGCAGCTTCTCAACGAAGAGGAGCTCGGCGACCGGCGACCGTCAGAACTGCTACGTCGCATGCAGCAGATTCTCAGTGGCTGTAAGTTGGATGTAAACAGCCCGCTGCTGCGAGAACTGTTTTTCCAGCGCCTGCCACAGAATGTAGTCCTTGCCTTGGCTACCGCACCTGACGACCTGCCCCTCGACAAGCTGGCGGAGCAGGCCGATCGCGTCGCTGACTATGCAGTAGGAGGTACTGTGGCTACTGCATCTAGCGTTCCGTTGTCGCAACTCGAGGACCGGCAGTCTCGCCTGGAGCAACTGATCGACGACCTCGCCGAGACTGTTAATGCCCTACGGCCACCGTCTCACCCTCGTCGACGAGACCGCGATTACCGTCCCAGATTGTCTCCGAGGTCTAGCTCCCGTTTCGGTCCTCGTCGACGCGTCTACTGCTGGTATCACAGCAACTTCGGTGCCAGCGCGCGTCAGTGTCGTCCTCCTTGCAGCTGGCAGGGAAACGTACCGCAGAGCCACTGATGGCGGCCAGTGACTCTTGCCATACGACAAGCCGCCTGTTCTACGTCACTGACAGGATTGCCGGACATCGATTTCTCGTGGACACAGGTGCAGAGGTCAGTGTCGTTCCTGCCACACGACTCGACCGGCAGCGCTCTACGCAGACTGCTCCCCTTCAAGCAGCCAACAACTCTGCCATCAATACATATGGTCAGCGCTCTCTCACCATCGATTTGGGTCTCCGACGCACCTTCCGATGGGTATTCGTTGTTGCAGATGTACGCATGGCCATATTGGGTGCTGATTTTCTGACCCACTTCGCCCTCAGCGTTGACCTCCGGGCACGTCGACTCGTCGACACAACGACCAGGATGTCCATACAAGGCATCCTCGCACCTCCAACATATACCACTGGAACGGCGCCACAGATACCGGCATCTATGTTCGCCTCAATTCTAGCAGACTTTCCAGCCATCACGAAGCCTTCCAACCTTGAGCTGCCTGTACGTCACAACGTCACGCATCATGTGGTCACTACTGGCCCTCCAGTATTTTGCCGACCCAGGCGCCTCGCTGGGGACCGCCTTGCCATCGCGAAAAGAGAATTCGACCACATGCTGCAACTGGGCATCATCCGCCCTTCGTCGAGCAGTTGGTCGTCAGCTCTCCACATGGTCCCAAAGCGTGATCCAGGGGATTGGCGCCCCTGTCGTGACTATCGAGCCCTCAACGCGCGCACCATACCTGATCGCTATCCCCTCCCTCACATTCACGACTTCTCTGCCAACCTCGTGGGAGCGGTGATATTCAGCAAAATAGACTTGGTAAAGGCCTACCACCAGATTCCGGTCGAGCCAGCGGACATCCCGAAGACTGCAATTGTGACACCATTCGGACTTTTCGAGTATGTTCGCATGCCGTTCGGATTGCGAAACGCTGCTCAGACGTTCCAGAGGTTTGTAGCGTCATCATCATCGCCATTCATCATCATCGTCATTTTCCAACCACCGCGTCGCGTCTCTCGCGCAGCTCATGCCTAGCGCTCGAGGCGCGAGCAGTTAGGAACGAGCTCACGCTCCTGGGGGCTGGACGCCGGCAGCCGCTGCCGCTCTGCTGGCACTAGGGCCTTCTAATAAAGTAGCGAGAACGGCACGGCCACGTCGGCCGCCTTGACGTCTCTCTCCCTCTCGCTACAATTGGTGACCCGGAGAACACGCCCTTCGCCGAGCGGCGCCCTGCCATGCTTCCGCGACTCTGCCCTCCAGTTCCACCGTTTCACCCGTCCTACCCACGAGCGTGGTTCTGGCAGCTCGACGCCTGCCTCGCGGTGAATGGCGTCACCGCGCAGCCACTCATGCACGACATCCTGCTTGACGCCCTCCCGGCTGAGCTGCGTCATCTGTCCACCGTGTCGTCATCCAGCCCGCAGCCATACGACGACCTCTGCGCTGCGGTGCTGGCCCGCTACGGTGAGACGTACCGCCCGCTACCGGGGACCCGTGAGTTCCGGGTTTCCCCTCCGTCAACGCGAGCGGTACCACCCGGCCCGCTGCCCTCCCATGACCGCGACCTACCTTCCCCGGCTACGACTCCTCCGACCTCACGTCCGGCCACAAGCGCATCAATTGCCGCGCCCGACCATCTGCCCGACGAGGTACAGGAAGCTCCTGCTGCCATCGACCAGTCCACTGAGAAGTCCGTTTATTCGACAGCCTCGGCCCATGGTCCTTCAGACGTGCCGGCCATCTGCACATCTTCCCCGACCTCCATGGCCCAGGACACTTCTCCCACGTCAGGCTCCACGACGGCTACCTCGCCGCACGCCCTGGAGCCTGCCATCGACACGGACATCGTGACTTTCGCTGTACGACCCCCAATTGCGGAGGCATCGTCAGCGATGTCCAACGAACCCGCCTTTTCGACCTCGTCACTGTGCGCATCTTGCCAACAGGAACTACCATCATCCTCGAAATCTCCCGCAGCAGACGTTCAAGCCCATAACCAGCTACGGCCGAACGTGCGTGACGCTGCGACGATGACAGAAAATCCCGAGGACCACCCGCCGGGCTTGCCACAGGTAGACCAGACCGCGTATTTCCTACCGGCCACGCAGGCATACAACCCGCCTGCCACCCCGCACACGCGCTCTCCTTCACCTACTAAACAACTTCATTCAGCGACTACAGCTGCACCGTCGTCCAGTCTCTCCAGCATGGCTCATCACACCGAGATTAGTTGCGCCACGTCTATCTGCAGCGCACGCCTCGCGGCTCGTCTGCACTCTACACGTCAGCTAATGCAGCAGCCGCATCCAGTAATGTATCACCACCAACGCCGTTACCGGCGCCGTCGCCGCAACAACTGCGTCGCCCGCCCGTCCCGGCTACGTTCGCGCCGACGTACGTCTAAACACGCTGGCCCAGAAAAACTACGCCTACGCTTCACGCTGTTTCTAAAACACCTTCGCCCGAGTGTGCGCAAGAACCGCCAGCATCACAACAGCTTGTGTGTGTGCCAATTTCGCTGGGCTGCACAGCGGAATTTCTCGGCCCACTACCGATTTCCACGTCATCGGTGTCGCTCGCTCCTTCCAACAGCGTATTTTCGCCCGGTTCTTCGTCCGCTGCGCTTCTCCCAGAGCCGCCCGCCAGAGACTTACCGGTTCCCGAAGGCCCTTGCACGTTCACGACCTGGACTTCTTACGGACCCTCTTGTCTCGCGATAGCAAAATTCTTGTATATACGCCCCCATCCTTTTTTTTTTTCATTTCGGCTTCATTTCTGCGGGGGGGAGTAATCTGTAGCGTCATCATCATCGCCATTCATCATCATCGTCATTTTCCAACCACCGCGTCGCGTCTCTCGCGCAGCTCATGCCTAGCGCTCGAGGCGCGAGCAGTTAGGAACGAGCTCACGCTCCTGGGGGCTGGACGCCGGCAGCCGCTGCAGCTCTGCTGGCACTAGGGCCTTGTAATAAAGTAGCGAGAACGGCACGGCCACGTCGGCCGCCTTGACGTCTCTCTCCCTCTCGCTACAGGTTTATAAACGAAGTAACTCGTGCACTTCCCTTCGTATTTGCATATCTCGACGACCTCCTGGTGGCTAGTGCTTCCCCCGGACAGCATTGCACCCATTTGCGTCTGCTATTTTCTCGACTCCAGGAACATGGCCTCCTCATCAACCCCGCAAAGTGTGTCTTTGGTGTCGACGACATTGAGTTCCTCGGACACCGTGTGACAAAAGAGGGAATCAGGCCGTTGGACAAGAAAGTTCAAGCCTTGCGCGACTTCCCTCGCCCAACATCACTCCGAAAGCTCCGCGAGTTCCTTGGGTTGCTCAACTTCCACCGCCTTTTTATTCCTAACATTGCCCGCATTATCATACCGCTCACGGATCTCCTCAAGACCACCAAAGCTCCGTCCTCCCCACTGACTTGGACGTCTGACGCCGAAGCTTCCTTCTATGCTGCCAAGAACGCATTGGCGGACGCTACACTGCTGGTACATCCTCTGCACGTTGCACCAATGCGTCTTATCACCGATGCTTCTAGTGCGGCTGTCGGCGCGGTTTTACAGCAGTGGCAGCGCAACTCTTGGTATCCACTCGGGTTTTTCTCTCAGAAACTGAAACAGGCAGAAACGCGTTACAGCACGTTTGATCGTGAGCTACTGGCCGTATATCTGGGCATTCGACATTTCTGACATCTGTTGGAAGGCTCAAGCTTTCACGTCCTTACGGACCACAAGCCTTTGACATTCGCTTTTCGCGGTAACCCCGATACTTATACCGCACGAGAAATACGGCACCTCAACTTTATTTCCGAATTCACTGTGGACGTCCGGTACATTGAAGGCCCAGTCAATGCGGCTGCAGATGCCCTCTCCCGTATCGACGCGATATCGGCACCCACACTTGACGCCACGGCGCAACTTACAGACGTCGAACTTCGAGACATCCGCTCATCCACCACATCACTGGTGCTGTCCGACGTTCCCCTCCCATTTTCTTCCGGCACCATCACTTGCGACGTGTCACGGGGTCGAACACGTCCGTTTGTCCCACTCCGACTCCGCCGTCACATATTCAACAAGCTTCACGGCACAAGCCATCCAGGAGTTCGTGCTACGCAGCGTCTCATTACGACCCGCTTTGTGTGGCCGAGTGTGAACTCCGACGTGCGCCGTTGGGCGCGTGAATGCGTGCACTGTCAACGCTCCAAAACGACACGACACACGAAATCACCAATTCACTCATTTCGCCCACCCGATGCTCGGTTTGATCACGTCCACATCGACATCGTTGGACCACTTCCGCCATCCAGAGGTGCTCGCTACATCTTCACCTGTGTGGACCGTTACACCCGTTGGCCTGAAGCGTTTCCTCTCACCGACATAACAGCACTTACCGTGGCTTCAGCGTTTGTCAGTGGCTGGATCTCTCGTTTCGGATGTCCCAGCGTTCTGACCACCGATCGCGGCCGACAGTTCGAATGCGATCTCTTCCGCAAACTCACAGACCTGCTTGGCGTTCGTCATATCCATACGACCGCCTACCACCCATCAGCAAATGGAATGGTTCCTCTCGTCCTGCTTGGCATCCGCTCGTCTTTCAAGGAAGACCTCGGCTGCACAACGGCGGAGTTGGTCTACGGTACAACGTTGCGTATGCCTGGTGAATTTTTCGCGTCAGCTAGTGTCGCTACGCCCGATCCAGACAGTTACGCTCAACAGCTTCGCTTCCTATTTTCTCGCCTGCATCCTTGCCCTAGTCGGGATGCATCATCGACTGACGTTTTTGTCAGCAAGGACATGGATACAGCGAGCCACGTTTTCGTACGGCGTGAAGGAATTCGACCATCCCTTACGCCTCCCTACGACGGCCTGTTCAAGGTGCTCAGCCGGACAGAAAAAACTGTTACCATCGAGCTCAACGGGCGAGAAGAAGTTGTCGCTCTGGACAGAGTCAAACCCGCCTACTTAGCAACCGCCCCGCCATTATGCGCTTTCGACCACTAAGCCGCCCCTGCAACCAAGGATTCGCCCGGCCCTTTGACATCAAAGACATTTTCTTTGACGCCAGCGCTTCACCCCCCTTTCTCTTAAAGGGAGGGGGAGCCCTCTAGCGGCCATCGTCGTCTTCATCGGCTATTAATTATGGCGCGCACAGGCGCATGGGCATGCGCACGCTCCTCGTTCCTCGTGCTGCGGGCTGCGAGAAAAAGAAAACGAAAATAAAGAATAGTCTTCTTCTGCTCCTGAACGGTCTGAACGGTTCCCTGGTTTTTACGCTCGCCGCCACACGCATGGTTATAGTGGACCTAGCCTCAGTCCCTATAGTTCAACAACGCACAGGAAAAATCTCCCACCGGCACCACCTTGGAGTTCAAAGCGTAAGACTGGTTACGCACTACGACTACTACGACTACGACTACGAGGGGCGAACGGGTGCCGCCTTAAATGTGTCCCTGAACACTGATATGTCAGGCAGGATGTATGCTCTGTACATAGTGTAAATAATTTTTTTCTAATCAGGAGCTTCGCCCCTAATAGCTCGCCATTAGTATAGCAGAGGATATGTGTGCGTGGCCGGGCGGCTGAGCGCATCGTGGCACGGAGCGAGGGGTCGAACCCCCGGTCCCAGAACCAAAGATTTTCTACTGTTTATTTTTATTTGCATATACCTCGAATTTTCGCTCACGGACAATGGTGATTTTTCGCTCACAGCCAAATACGCCGCCGACACCAACACCGGAATTTCGGCGAAATGAGCTCTTTCAACGCTATCGCGTTAAAATGGAGATGAAGCAACGACGTGCTTCTTACAACGGCCTGCTTTTGGTCCCTGGCTTTACGGGGCAAAGGTGGGCAGCATAAACCGTTTTTGGAACGCAAAATCGGGGGTCTGCGACCGCCGTCTTCGTCAAACTCATCCACGACACCGTAAACATTGACGGGACAGGTACGACTAACTAAAGGCTCGGTCCGCCGCGGTAGTGTAGCAGTTACGGTGCTCGGTTGCTGACCCGAAGGTCGCGGGTTCGATCCCGGACGCGGCGGTATCATTTCTATGGAGACGAAATGCTAGAGGCCCGGGCGCTGTGGGATGTCAGTGCACGTTTAAGAACACCAGATGGTCGAAAGACCTCCACCACAGGGTCCCTCATAAGCATATCGTTGCTTTGGCACGTAAAGCCTCAGATATTACTATCAGTAGAGATTCGGTGCCCCCTTAGTTACTTAGGAGGGGCGGTCGCCCCACTGTCCCCTCCCGCCCTTTCCCTCTTTCACGCACGCCTATATTCCCGTGTACTTCGAAAAGCTAACTGCGCTAGAAAGCAAATGCAAACAAATATATTACCATTCCCGGCGTTTATTACTGCACCCATTGTCATTTAGTTTATATTCCTTTCTTTAAATCGTAGTGTTTTTTTTTTTGCAGTTAATAATGCGCGAAGCAATAGGTAATAACTGTACGCACGTCGCTGCACGTCGCACATGCCATTTCTGTGACTCCGGAAGGTCACGCACGATAAACAGGTGGTGGAAATGAGCCCGTGTTCCGACAGCCCGCTTACACACAAATGCAGAACACAAGTCGCCATATTCCTACGCGCCCATGGACAACAACATAGCGCCACCAATGCACGCTCACGCATGGACGCAAATAGCTACGAAATGAGAAGCTTGGCGTGATATATATATATATATATATATATATATATATATATATATATATATATATATATATATATATATATATATATATATATATATATATATATATATATATATATAGAGAGAGAGAGAGAGAGAGAGAGAGAGAGATATAAAGGCGCGCTGGCGCACTTAAAGACGCAGGTGTTTATTGGCCTCGAGGCCCACCACTGGAAACGCCGGCGCCACCGTCGGCGTGACGTACTTGGCAGGATCACGTGGTCTCCGCGGCCGCGTCGGCTGCTTGTGGCGCACTGCCGCGTGCTTTGAAAACGAGTTTCAAGTCCCACATGCACTGCGGTCTGTTCAAATTCGGAAGTTTTCTCTCATTTTCTACTCAAATGAAACCATTTTAATAGAGTGGCTGCCTCCGAAGGCGACGAACATGGGGCTCTACCGCTCGGTGCCGCAGCGCCGCGCTTACGCAAAGGAGCCCATGTATCAGCCTGCACTGGTAACCGCGGGACAAGAAACAGCGTGAAGCATGGGTTGTAAAGCTAATAACCGGCAAGCAGCCATCCGCTACGAGTCTTGTGTGCAACAAGCACTTCCGCGACGAAGACTTTTGTTACTGCGTCGGGCCCGCGATGTTCGGTGAGTAGCAGACAGCGCGCACTGAAACGATGGCTCGCGCGCGCTTCCCGCCGGCAAATGATGCTTATCTGCCACAGGATGGTAAAAGCGCTACATTTTACCACGTGCGATGCCATCTCAGAACCCTCCAATGCGACCTCTTGATCGTCGGCCCCGTGCTCAGCGTCCACAAAATCGGCTGCAGATGCGCAAGTCATTGTTTAGATACGTTGAATTAAAAAACGCACTAGGTCCCTTATGCATTCGTTAAAGATGACTAGAAGGCGAAAGCCATCTTCTTCTTGTCAGTCGATGTACTGATTTTCCCGCGTTACTGTATTTTCTTTCTTTTTCTAGACGTCGCATGCTACTACATGCTCGGTCTCGTAGACTGGTTCTCCTTCCACCAGCAATCTCGAAGTGGTGAAGCTTTAGTCTATGAATTTGTTGATCACAGAGAGCGGCAAGTTCACTGGAATGCAAACGGAACGATAATAAGGAGCATTAAAAAAAGGCGTCGCATTTGCTCACGTTTTGTGTGAGCACCAAACGAAACGAATGCGCTGAATAAAGAAACAGAAGCAGCGGCATTTGCCCGCTGAGAAGACCGATCAATACGCAGTGCGAGACAACTTGTCAAATGACATTGAAACGTACCCGAATTTAGACCGAAAAAGAAAAAAACAAACACTGAATCGTCGGGACGGCAGATTACAAAGTTGTCATGCGCACCGAAGCCGCAGTTGTAAGGAAATTGTTTTTGAACTGCTCTGATAGCGTCCGCGCAACAGTAGTTGTTTGTTTACTCACAAATTCTCATGTTTTGCGGCCTAAAGTTCACAGCGCGGTGCCAAAACGCGCTCGTAGCAAAAGCGAAACCATCAGTACGAACATACATGCAGACGCTCATACATGTAGAGGCACCGTCAGTCGTCGCGAACCCGTGCGATCGCTGGCTTGAGGCTTCTTTCTGTTATGCTCCGTTTGGTTATACAGGCAGTCTACTCTAACGAGATATTTCACATAGTTTGCACTCAGCGAGTGACTACCTTTCACGCAAGAAGCCGGTTCAGGGTCTCCAACGCGGTGACAGCGCGAAGCGGGTGCTCGGTTTTCTGCAAAGAGACAGCGACTGTAGACTATCTTGTGCTTTCAGTTCGTCGAAAATGATTATCTTGACAGTAAAGAACACAGTTCATTTCGAACGTACTTACAGAAATGCCCTGGAGGGCTTCCGCGAGGTGTTTTTGTAGGGCGCCGACAGCAAAACCTATGGAGAACGCGCCGGCGGCATCCTGCCTAGCACGCAATCGAGGCGCGTCCGATAGAGGGCGACTCCGTAACTCCTCGAGGCCAATACATGCAGGCGCAAGCACACGTATTGTTGTGCACAAATGTACAATTGTATAAGTGTTGCGCATGCGCGCTCGCAGCAGACACACACCCCACGCGCGCACACACATGCGCGAGCACATAGACATTCAGACACATTACTTTCAAGCGCGAGCAGATAAACCGAGAAATGCAAAGACGCTTTCGAGACGCAAGATATTTAGCGGCGACCGTGCGTCATACAAAACAGAACTATAAAGACGTGGAACGGAAGCTTTCTTGAAGTATGCAAGCATGTACAGTGAAATCGTCGTTGACACGATCTTAGCGGGAACCGAGAAACGGAACGTATCATCTGAAATTCGCATTATCCGATGCTAACTTCTGAAATTATTAAAGTAGGCTTAACCGGTGACGACCTCGAGAGCAACCTGGCTGCTATTGTCGAGTGTCTGAGACACATGTCGAGTCGAACGAAGTTCGTGTTTCGGTTTTGTACGCGCCAGGTCATATATTTGCCAGAGGAAACGTAACAGTCTTGTTCGGTATTTAATCTTTCTGTAGGGTTGTGTAATCTTTGTGTAACACATCTCGACTTGTGTGTGATCAGTCCTAATGGTATGTCCCCCCCCCCCTTCTTTCATTCCAGTTTGGCTGCGATTTCTTAGCGCTGGTGCTTCAGAATCTGCGCGGCTGTGGGTACGTAGCACGTTGTTCATTAGTCACTGAAATCTCCTTTGAGCTTGGAATATCAAACTGTGAATATTAGAAATAACGGCCCACTTCGGCGGTCATATTATCCAGTTTAAGGTGAAAACGCGAGCGCACTGATGGCATGAAAGATCATTGCTACTTCTTAAAGTTGGCCGGAGGATGAAAGAAAAAAAAATCCCGCCATATCCACGAAGTGAATGACGATGAATGGGTGAAGCTCCGGAGGTAAATATGGTAAACCCTGAATCCTGCGCGCATTTTGCCCACTCAATCATCAAGTAAAGACCAGGTCCGCTTGCCACCGCTTCCGTCTCGCTTAGGCTTCGCGGGCTCTCAGCTCAGGGTCGGCTTGACGACGCGCCCGTGCCGCTTCGGCTGCGCGAGCCCTCGCCGCCTCTGGATCGGTGGTGGCTCGTTGTTGTTGACGGCGAGCCCGTGCCGCTTCGGCGTCTCGAGCTCTCACCTCCGGGTCCTGGCGGCGAGCCCGCGATGCAGCCGCTTTGCGAGCCCTTCGCTCCGCCGCCTTGTCTTCTTCGTTCATATTATTATTATCGAAGCGCACATATTGACGACTGCCGAAAGAGAGAGGAAGCGAGCCGACTCAGCCGAGAGGGAACGCAGTTTACGGTTGTGGCCCTCTAGCGGTCTCCTATCCAACGAGCGCAGCTGCGCCTCTAGCGGTTTCCTATCAAACTAGAGCACACGTTGGAGTGAAGTGAGCGCCGCAGAGCCATCTAGTGGGCGCTCCCAGTACTAGCGGCTGGCTACGCGAGAAGGGACAAGCCTCGACCCTTCTAAAAGAGTCAATTATCCCGACGAACGTATTATGCGAGATTGTGCCGACGAGATTCTACTCGTTGGGGGTAATCGTTGGGGATCCTGTAGGTACGACACGGTGTGCACATCCTGCCTCCTAGAGCCTGATCAAGTGCAATACATGTGCATACAACAATGTATGATACTGACTCGAAAGTGCATGCAAGCGACGCACACGCTGCCACTGACGCAGTCTCGCGCTGTCACACGGCTGTGACCCTGCGATCGCCGCGCCGCGCGGCGAGGCGGCGCCGTCGCAGCCGCTGGGGCCGCCGTGATGCCCTTCGCTCCCCCGCGGAGCCGCAAATCACGCGACCCGTGAAAGGAGAGAGAGAGTGAGAGAGAGAGAGAGAAAGAGAGAGGGGGAACAATGTTGTCGGCCTCAAGGTGAGAACAGCATCCCTCCTCCTCCTCTCGCTTACAAACGAGAACAGTGTACACACAGGCGAGGTCGTATATGTTTCGGTAGGTATACATCTACAATAGGCCACAACGCGTTCTGTGCGCGTCGCATGGACGCGTATCAACCCGTGCATTACGGGACCGACGCGACGCAGCGTGTGGTGGTGTGCCCGTCGGTGGCGGTGGAACGCCCCACGAACAAGCTCACGACGCGAATCGCATTGAAGGAAGGCGCACTGTGGCTACAATAATAGGTCGTCTACCTCAACGCCACTCGAATTTCGACTGTCGAGAATTTTGGTTTTTGCGGCGATGCTGTATTGGGCTATGGTTTCGTGTATTCTTTTTTTTTTTCTATGCTCGAGGTTGACCGTGTGTCGTAGATAGAAACTTATCATCATCATGAAACCAGCACGCGCTCTCTTCTTCATTGTCGTCTTCTACTTCGCTCCCAGAACACGTGCGCCCATTTCTCCGGCATGGGATACAATAACTCTGATGGCCAAGAGAACGAGTACGAAGAGAGAGAGAAAGAAAGAGAGAGAATGAGATAAACTTTTAGCTAAAGAAAATCATTGACGAGAACAAGCATAACCATGTATATTATATACCTGGCTATGCTTACTATATACATATAGCAAGGGGTGGAAAAGCGAGAGGTGAGAGGGTAAAAGCCTAGCCAAACCAGGACCAGCTAAGTGTCCACCAGCTCTGCTGTGACATCAACTCTTGGGACTTAGTGGACACTAAAGGCAAATAACAATTTATGTCAGAGTGAAAGGTCAATGTGTGAGAACGTCTAAAACGCGAGGTCGGTTTACAACCATTGGATATCCGCCGCAAGATAGCCCTCCTTGTGTTGTTTCACAAATACATTCATAGCAGAAATCCATCCGCTTTCCCTCTACACACACCGGATCGCATGTCTGCACGCATGCGAAATCAGCGCACCTTTAGGCGTATTTTTGGCAGAACACACGCATTCAACTTATCTGCTTTGCCACAGGCAATCTCACTGTGGAATGATCTTCCCGACGTGATAGTTTCAGTCACTAACAACAACGCGTTCCGCGAGGAACTACTCCCTCACTACACCTATAGCATCATTTCATAGACATTTGTATGGATGTGCATATATTTGGTGACTGTATTTTCCTTGTAATCAATGTTCTATTACTGTTATTAGTGTCGCTGTTATGTTGCATTTATTTGTATATTTTAACTGTATACGTTCTGATTTTTCTTCCTTTTTTCTGTAAGCCCCCCTTACCCTATGCTCTAACGAGAGCCTGTAAGGTATGTTAAATAAATAAAAATATTATCAACAGCGCTGCTCTACTAATTGAGAAATTAAGGTATATGTAGGACACGATGTGCGCCAACAGTGGGATATTTTGGAAACGATCTCTATGACGTCAAGAGCCCCAAGTACAATTAGCCACTAGTAATCGAAGTAGTTGCGATAAAAAAAAAGAACTTTCCGTGCTTCGCGAGACGTAATAAAATGCTGCTTATTCATTTCTGATTGATTCATGGAAAAAGGAACCTCTTGGCGTTACCATGGGGAACGGCGCGAGAGGTTCAAAAGTTCCGTTTTCGCCGAGCTGCGCCCCTCTCAGTGGTAGTTTCCGTATCGCGTACTGCTGCGTGTGCTTATTGTTGACCTTCTCCTCTACTGCTGCTGCTGGCCAAGCTAAGCGGCCTTACAGTGAACTATACAGTTTCGGAGTGGCCCGTGGCTGCGCCTTGGCAAAGTTGATGGCCGCTGTTACACAAGAAACCGTAGCGTCGGCGGCCGGGCAGTAAAGGCGGGCAACGCTGGGCACGGCAACTGCTACGTCAGAAGATCCGTTCAGGCGGGTGATTTGAAGTGCGCTAACGTCGTGAAGACCACTAAAACGTGATTTTCTTCGAAAATAAGCATTTCCTTGGCATGAAACCAGCACTACGAGGTTTATGGAACGCTATTTCAACAATCAACGTCGACTTGCTGTTTGCCTTCAGTGTCCCTTTAGTGAAAGCTGCGCTAACTTTTTTTTTTTCTGTGCGTCAATCGTTTGGACTCCAGGGCACGCGCCCCTGCTGGGAAACGAGGGAGCCGATGCTTCCGCCCGAGCTCATGCTCACCGGACAGGACGCGCTTAGCAGGAAGGGAGACGTTCCCAGAAAGAGCAGCAACATATTGTAACACTCTGGGCTAGAAAGGAAAACTTACCCGCCACGTCACCCAAACCTTTCTATGGAAGAGGCAGTAAGCCTCAGAAAATCGCAAACCAATTGTTACGTTCACGGCATCCTAAGGCACCGAATATAACAGACCACACGTCTGCATGTACTGTGATGTACCAGACACCCTATGCCAAACGGTATGGAGAGGCGTGCGAAAACCTGGCACCATAGGCGATCAAGCAGTACCCGAAGAGCAGTAGGAGGCCAAGCTATCAGGCCCGGACCTGAAGAATCAGCGCAGCCTGGTAGAACGAGTTGGTTAGAGAGATGGCCATGTCCCGTGGCTACCTGGAATGAGGAAGCCGCCAGCGTATAGGGCGCACAATGCCTAGAAGAAAAGTTTATTCTCCTTGTCAACAAGTTTGTGTGTGGCACACAAATTGGGAAATCCCGCCAGTAATCACCGGTCCACTAGAATTGAAGAAGGAAACGCAGTTGCGACGAATACCAATTGAGGACGTCGCGCACGAAACGCCGAGCTCATGCGGCCAGCGAGACAAGATTACGCGTGTCTCGAAACAGAGAATGCGGCATAAAGACGCAAGTACCGTGCTACTCAAATGGAAAACTTGGCGTACGCTAAATTCAAGAGCGACTCTCTGGACAGACGTTCCGGGTTTGGTTGCAGTGTGCGTGATCGGCTGTGGTTCCAAATTCTTTGTTATCTCTAGGTAGATGGCGTGCGCGCGAGGGGGGGCAGAGGATGCGGTTGCCCCCCCCCTGCCTAGTCTTCTGAAAGGGGCGCCAATTCTTCCCCATAATGTTTACTGAGTCTGACCATTCACGCCATGCTTTAATGCGCAGGGTTATGGCTACGCACGCTTTTCGGCTATAATGGCAAACGAGGACACTTGATGCTCAATTGGAAGAACACTTCACTTCCTATCTTTACCCCCGGAAAGGCGGGGCCTATGGCAGGCCGTTGCGAGGAGCTCGAATTCACTTCACTTTCTTTTTGGCATCCATGGTGGAGCTTGTTTTGTTTCTATTTTGGACTGCGGTGATACTTGGCCTATATAGAGTCACTGGAAATCTTCCAGTGACTCTAACTTTATCAAAAACGTTTTCATAATCCCTCGGGACAACGTAACTCTTTGTCGAAGAAAAACCCCTGCGTACATGGTCGGATGTAACAGATTTCGAGCGTGCCATTCATTCTACGCGCTGCATATACTGTGAGCGCTACGCATGCCCGGCGAAGATTTTTGATGTTTTGATGTAGCTGGGAACGAAACAGTTCGTTCGTATGGTTGTTTTCTGTGGCTGTTTCGACCGAGACAGTCGCGTAGGCATTGTTGAGGTTCGTGTTTCGACAGCCGTGCGGGCATTGTTGCCCTCGTGTCATGACCTCGGCTGAGCACTGGAAGTATACAAGCCCGTGAAGAACAAGGTGGGGGGGGGGGGGTCGGCAACTCGAGCTCTTTTTTTTTTTTTGGTGTCTCCCAACTTTCATGGCGGTTGTTCTTCGATGTTTCTTTTATTTCCCTTCGTCTATCTTTTGTCGGTTCTCGTCATCTGTCAACGTGGTGACATCGAGCGGACTGTTGCGACGCTTTGAACGCAGCTGTCGTGGTTGCCGTGGACACTTGCGACCCAACTGTCACATGTGCATGGTGACACGTCTGCTGTGTCGAACCTTGTGCCTGTAGTTATAACCGGCTCGGTGTATCTGTCTCACGTCATTGCGTTTTCTGCAGGCCCGAAACCGGTATATAGACGTAGGTGCGTGGGAAAAAAACGATAATTTCCGGTATGTTACGCGGTATTACTCTGTAAATCACATCTACCTCTTATTGGTCATTAGCACATCTGTCTTGCTGTAGCCCAGGAATACAAGGGGAAAAGTACTCGGCAGAGATGGAGAAATAAACGTTTATTCTCGAAGCAGTGTTCCGAGCGATGCCCGTTATCACCCTGAGGTGGGAGGGCTCTCTAGTCCAGGAACCCTCGACAGATCAAAATATATCATTGACACTAGTGCGGAAATAGTTCCGAGCCCGCAGTTCATAAAGGTGCAGGTGCTTGCACGGACACTTTGATGCTCTTTTCTATAAGTCTTTATTTACCTATATCATCCAATATTTGAAGCAGTTAACCGAAGGATCGTTTATCTTTCTTTTTGTATAATTCAAAACGGGTGATGTATCTAAGC
The DNA here is from genome assembly GCF_013339695.2 of Rhipicephalus sanguineus. Taxonomy (NCBI): domain Eukaryota; kingdom Metazoa; phylum Arthropoda; class Arachnida; order Ixodida; family Ixodidae; genus Rhipicephalus; species Rhipicephalus sanguineus. Next base: position 118,381,251 of record NC_051182.1, on the reverse strand, counting down.
GAAAGTCAGGTCGAGACCACAATTAACCTTAACCTTTACTATTTTTCCAACGTAGAGTGCAGTCACGTTGACAGAATCTCCAAGGTAACTGAAAATTTGAACCTACCGTTCCGAAAATCGTGCTATCCGAAGTGGGTTCTGAAAAGCATGTATAGGCGCTCTAGGTGACTAATTCAACGGCAGAATGTTCGTGCCACGTTGAGTGAAGCTGCTCCGTATTATACATTACGCGGAGCAGCGTCAGTCTGCACCACATGATATGTTCGTCGTTACAATGTTGTTGCAGGCCGTTCTTGGAGCTGGTGCACTGGAACACTAAAGCTGCGAGTTTAGAAATACAGACGAACCTCGTTACAACGAAGTGGCCCGAGTACCATCAGCTATAGTTCGTTGAATCCAGTATTTGTCGCAACAGTAGATATGTAATTGGGTCTTACAAATCGGTAAACTGGCTTGCGCGAAAGTCTAGAAACAGAAGCGCATTACTCTAGGCTTCAAGTCCCTATACACGAGGTAATCCCTGCCTGTCTCCTTTTGGTATTTCAAACTATATAGACCTATCGGTCTATCTAGTCTGGAAGTGAAATTACAACAGTTGAAGAAGGATGCGATTGTGAATTTTATGAAAAAAATATGCGCTCGCTAATTGTCTTTCAACATTGATTTTGCTCTTAATAGTAGTAACAGTAGTAGTAGTAGTAGTAGTAGTAGTAGTAGTAGTAGTAGTATAGCAGTAGGCGTCACGCAGGTCACGTGACCAGAGGGGCAGCGAATAAAAAAAATATAACGAAAAGGTGATGCTTCTGCTGCTGAATGATCATAACGATAATGCTAGAGATGATGACGGGGATGCTAAATGATTACGATGGTGATTATGTGATGCACATGACCTCGCTATCAAATCGCGTACACAAATTCTTTTTTTTTTTGACAGCGTAAATTTTGACAACATCAACATTATTCACATTCGTTTCAAGTTTTCAACTAGCCTTTCGCGCAAGCCGTCGAACACACAAGATAACTGAGGACGCTATTCGTCCCTCACCGCCATAAAATATATATATATATATATATATATAAATAATTGAATGCACGGCACACGGGAATTCGTCGCCGGTGTTCCGCATACTCTTGGCATCATTCATCTCCCCTCGGTGGTCCCGCCCACCCCACAGCGTGTGCGCAGATACCGCAAGGCCTCTCACTTCAACATATCCTCCGCGCATACTTATACGTGCCTTGCTTGCATATGTGACTATGTGTCTCTGCGTATGTGTGTTCGGTGTATCTGTTTCGTTTCCGCTGTTTGTATCTGTGTGCTTTCGTGTAGTACGCCTGGGTGTGTTTCTGTATGTCTTTAGTCCCTGTCTTTCTGATGTTCTTTCCTGTGAATGAATGCCTACGAGTGGCCGATGAACGTCCGTGTGTGCGTGCGTTTGCGTAGGTTTGCGTGAGCATCTGCGTCTTCCTCTATCTGGGTGTGTGTGTTCAAAGGCGTGCGCAGAGAGGGTTTGTGCCCCCCTCCCGCCTAATCATCTAAGGGGGACGCCGCAATCTGTCCATGCCTTTACTCAGTCGACCTGCCACGTCATTATTTAGAGAGCAGACTCATGGCCACTCAGGTTTACTGATGGACACCTGATGTAACATCAGGATGTAACATCAGGACAGCTGATGTTGCATTACGAGAATTGTTTACTTCACAATTTTACCCCTCGAAAACCGGGGACCGAAGACAGGCGGTTGCGAGCAGCACGACATCATTTCATTTGTATTTTTGCATCCACTGCGATGCTTGTTTGCTGGCCGACTCGCAAACGGAAGGTAAATAGGGGGGGGGGGGAGGGGTGCTGCGATGAATATTGGCCCCCCTAAATGAGAACCCTGTACACGCCTGTGCGTGCATGCGCGTGTGTGTGTGCGCGTGTTGCAGGCACGTAGCCAGGATTTTTTTTTTCGGGTGGAGGGGGGAATGGCCTAATTGTTCGAAAGACAGTTTTTCCCAGGCAAAAAGAAGAAAAAACAGTCAAGGCGGTGATGCGGGCTAGTTGGTTTGAATCACTAGTAAACATATTTGTAGCGCAAGAAAACCAGACGTAGACACAAGTAAGGAACACATACACAGGACGGGCGCTAGACATCAACTGATGTCTAGCGCCCGTCCTGTGTATGTGTTCCTTACTTGTGTCTACGTCTGGTCTTTTTGCGCTACAAATATGTTTACTAGAAGAAAAAAGTTTCCCGGGAATATAGAATGCTGGGCGAATTTCGGGGGGGGGGGGGGGGAGGGAGGGGCTGTCCTGCCTCCCCCGCCCCCCTGGCTACGTGCCTGTGCGTGTGTGTGCGCGCACTGTATGTTTAGTGTGTGCCTGTGTCTGTCCGTGGAGGTTTTCAGATTTCAGAGTTTGTGCGTGCAAGAGTGAGAGAGAAAGAAAAGCAATGATGGTGGATGTTTTTTCACGTGCAACCCTTAGAGTTTCTTCCTTGTCGCGCTTCCTTAATTCGCGGTCCTTCTTGGAACGTGTGTGCTCTTTCTCCGGAATCGTCACTGCGCGCAAACCGAGTGTCTCAGTGTAGCACATTTGCAATCTGCTGGCACGAGTGAACGGGAAAAGCGGGGGGTGTGTGGAGGAGAGAATGGCGCATTGATCGAAGCAGCTTGCTTCCGATCTTCGAGAGATACATCCCTCTCCCCTTACTGGAAGGAAGCACGAGAGCACGAGGAAGAAGAAGAAGAGGCCAGGAAAGGGGTGCCCCCCCCCCCCTCCGCTTCCAATCCCATACCAAGGGCTTGCTGCCGCTACTACTCTCCACCATGGTTTCCAACTCCTCTCTGCTCAGAGGCCACTCGTTCAGGGTGGTCGACCGGCGACCGCACGGAAGTAGGCATCTCCCCTCCCTCCTATCCTCTCCCTCTAGCATCCTTCTTTCCATCACTATAACGTTGCCCCCCGCTGTGGAATGCGGGGCGTCCCGGCTGTATGTATGTATATTGTACGGAGTTAATACCGCCCTGTCTCCGATCCTCTCTCTCTTCCGCACCTCCTCCTCCTCCTCCTTGAAGAAACCACAGGGCTTCTTCGTGTCCATCCGATTCATGTGTCGGCGCTGCTGAAGGAAATCGGACGCTCACTGTGGTTTTCCGGCGTTCACATTAAAATTCCATCCTAAAGAAGAAGAAAAGAGTCGGGTGTGCGAACTCGGGCACGAGAGGAGGGAAAGAAGCACCAGACTCTGTCTATAAACTGAGAGGTCTCGGAGGGCCGGAAAAGAAGGCTGACACGAAACCTAACCGCGCACTGTCATGGTTCGGGTTAGCACCCGGGCCAGGAACCCTTAGGCCACGGGGAGAAATGTGTACGTCGAGAAGCGGAGCTTGCTAACAAGAGTGTTTATTAAAACTAAAGCCCCTATATATGCCTCGTCAAACGGGAGGAGTGACCGTCGCCACAGTTAATGGTAACGACAATCATCGTTATCATCATCAGATGATGATTATAAATCAAGGGTGACGAAGATTCAATGATGATGATGAGCAGATAGCCACACCAGATGGATTTCGCCTTCGAGACGTCTTAGGCGATTGCATAAGAGACCCATTAGTGGGTCTCCTAAGAGACCCATTAGTGGGTAAGCTCCACCATAGGCATGCGCACAGGGGGGCAGGGGGGCGACCGCCCCCCCCCCCCATAATCACCTAAGAGGGGAGGGCGCAAAATCTACCCCGTACATTGACCCTTCTAGTCACCTAGAAGGGGGGGGGGGGCGCAAAATCTGCCCCTACATTGACTTAGTAGTGTGGGGGGCGCTGCGATGAACTTTCGCCCCCCTAATAGGGAACCCTGCGCACGCCTATGAGCTCCGCCCAGTGAATCGCGGTTCGCCTGCCCTTCACCTGCAAAAGACAATCGTGTTAGCTGGTTTCCGCTCAAACCGTAAGTACTTATTCTCGGCTAATGTAAACATATTGGAGAGAAACAGCGCGAACGACGAAAGACCAGGCAGAGAAGGACACATACAACACATACACATACATGCATGTGTCCTTCTCTGCCTGGTCTTTTGTCTTTCGCGCTGTTTCACTCCGATATGTCGTACCAGCTCGCCGAAGTAACCACTTTAGCTAATGTAAACACTGCGCATATTAGGACTTAAAGGTTCGTCGTTACTTCCGAAAACATGGAAGTTTGGCAGAGCAGCGATGTCAGAATTCCTGACGTAATTTAGCAGGACGTTCAAATTTCCCATTTATAACCGGCGACATAAACGTGTGTCTATATGAGAGTCAACTATCTGACACACATCGTCCAAGTGGTTGACGTTACAGAAATAAGTAGGAGCAGTCCGCCTTTTTCACAATGCCACGGCGCATGCGCCCTTCCTCTAACGCAAAGTCGCGAAACGTCTCTTCATCTTGGAGACTTTCCTTCTGGCGATACCGGTTGTCCCGGCCCCTAACAAAGCGGCAGAGGGCAGCACAGGAAAATGAAACAGGTGGATTGGACAGGCCATATATGCAAATTCTCTGTGGGAGGCACAGCGATGAGGGTGGGCGGAGCTGGTCTCACGTTGTAACCTGCTATAGGGAGAATGCCGTTGATGTCACTGCAGTCCAATTAAGCAATAGTAGTCAACTCCGCACTTTCAGTGGAGGTTACAACTGCTTTACTCAATGTGGAGAGATTCGCTGCGGTGGAGCAGTGGTTACGGTGCTCGGTTGGGACGCGAAGGTCGCGGGTTCGATCCCAGCCGCGGCGGTCACATTTGGATGGATCTTATCCCCTTCCACCAGGATTCTTTAATTTTGTCACATCTTCAAGCTAAGCACTGCAGTATATCTTTAATGTGAAGCTTGTTTTCATTTACATATTTCGGTAGCGGCGGTGGCGTTGGACGCGAAAAACCGCGGCGCCGGCGAGCGTACAGAAATGCAGCCCTCGAAGTGCGCTGGTCACAATCGTATTTTGTATGCGTCGCTTTCCAATAGTTGATGCTTTCTCGATCGTGTGCTTGTCGGCCATAACTTATTTCTTAGAATAACAGAGAGCTGAGCTAGTTGGTAAGTATTCATTCTAAAAAGACAGGCCGTGCAAACACGGACACAAGAAAGGAGTCAGGACACCGCAAACGCCGTTTGCGGCGTCCTGACTTCTTTCTTGCGCCCGTGTTTGCACGCCCTGTCTTTTTAGAATGAACTTATTTCTGATACGCCCGTTTGATCTTTCATCAAAGTATCTTGTCATATTACAGTGTCACATTTTCATTGTTGCCTGGATATGAACGCGTGACTGTCGCTGTTGCCTGTAGTAACTGAAGTGTTGCGCTGCTAACCATGGGGATGAAGATCCCGCTCCCGACATGGAGGAAGGAAAACAGCCTGTAGGGAGAATTGCGCAATGCGAGAGAAAGAAAGAAGGAAATAGAGAAAAGATGGAACGATAAAAGAAGGGGAAAAACGCACCTTGCACTAGCGGCACAAGGCTGGAACCAACAGCGGAGCTAGTCTTCGGCCTAGCTTTTTCTGAGTTTTTGCTAGTGATGCCAATCTTTTGCTAGATATGCAGAGTTTTACAGCGAAAGCTGCTATGAGATCATTTCACCGGCCGTTCTTAGCGCCGTAGTTGTCCGCCGCCGCCGCCGGTGTCCGTAACCAGTATCGCTCGAAATAAGAAAAAAAACGAAATAAGAAAAGAAATTCAGGATGGAACGAAGTTCGAACCTGGGCCCTCTGCGTGGGAGCCCAGTATTCAACCTCTGAGCCATGCCGGTGCTTGGAACTGCTTTGCAAGAAGGTCCTATACAGGCTTCATGTCAGGAAGGAACCACATTAACATATGCAATATAGCGTGGTAGAAGAGTAAAATAAGCATCAAGCGTCGCACAACGCGAATTCTTTAACCAGGCGTCACACAATACGAATTGCGCAACGAGTAGGTCGTTGAATGCTTCCAACCCATTACAAAGGGCTCTGCCATAATTCTTCCTCGTCATCAGGCACAGCATCAACAAAGTGCGCATAATTCCTTACATGCGTTTAGCAGGTACCACGGCTCTCCGTAGAATGACGAAAAATGGGACAGTGCCTGCTGCCCTACTTCTCAAAAATTACAGTGATTTATAGCGTAGTGGGTTCCTCGCAAGTGCACTTGTATTGGTTGCCAAGGAAGCCCATAAGCGCATGATCCATTTCCTTGGGGTCTCAGTAAAATTACAATGATTTATAGCGTAGTGGGTTCTTCGCAAGTGCACTTGTATTGGTTGCCAAGGAAGCCCGTAAGCGGATGATCCATTTCCTCGGGTTGGTCGGTCGGTCGGTCGGTCGGTCGGTCGGTCGGAAAACTTCATTTGGGTCCTGCAAGGCGCGTGAGCGCGCAGCGGGCGACTGCCACGTCGGGACCGTCAGGCCAAACCTGCCGGCCGCTCCGCGGGCCTGCTGGACGGCCCAGAGCTCGTCCAGCAGGCCCGAAGGAAGCTGCGGAGGGCCGCCTCCCACCTGGCTGAGTGCATTTCCTCGGGGTCTCAGTAAAATTACAATGATTTATAGCGTAGTGGGTTCCTCGCAAGTGCACTTGTATTGGTTCCCAAGGAAGCCCATAAGCGCATGATCTATTTCCTTGGGGTCTCAGTAAAGTTCTCCCCCTCCCCCCGTCTCTCTCCCACGTCATCGTATGCTATACAGCATGACGGGAGAGGGAAATAGCGACCGGGCGTCACCCAATGCAAATTACATAACTGGTGGGCCGTTTAAAGCTTCCAACCCATTACAAAGGGCTGAGCCATAATTCTTCATCGTCATCAGTCGTCGCGTCAACATAGTGCACATAAGGCCTTACAGACGTGTAGTTGGTGCCTCGCTTCTCCGCAGAATGACGAATATTGGCTTAGTAGGTGCTTCCCAACTTCACAAAAATTTTGATTTATGGCGTAGTGGGTACCTTTCTAGTGTACTTGTGTTGTACAAGAGAGCTAGCTTACAAGAGAGCTAGCCCTCAAGAGAGCTAGCTTACAATGGACTCTAGAAACGACGCTCTTCCAGCTTTCGCTGTGACTGTGCTGCGGTTTCAGCGCAGGCCTGGCGTTTTTGCTAGCAGTAGTAAGCATGGTTAGGCTTGGCTATCCTTCTCCGGTTTAGGTCTGTTCCTCACACTACGCGCGTGTCACGTGGTTTTGGCGGGAACATGTCATGTTACTAGCTACAAAGTGATATTGAGATTTTAGCCACGGGACTAGCTCTTACGTGATTCTTGGCAGGAACTTGTCACATGGCCAGTTACGTGATTTAGTCACATGACTTGTTACGTGATGTGACCTGACCTTAGTCACGTGAATAGCTGTTACGTCACGTTACGTGATATTTAGTCGCATAAGTACTTGTTCCGTGATACGTGGTTTTAGTCACGCGAATAGATGTTACGTGATGTTACGTGTTTTTATTCACCTGACTAGCTGTTACGCGGTTTTGGCGGGAACATCTCACGTGCATAGCTGTTACGTGATGTTACGCGATCTTAGTCACGTGACTAGTTTTTACATGATGTTGCGTAATTTTAGTCACACGATTAGTTCTTACGAGATATTACGTGATTTTAGCCTAGTGACTAGATTTTACGTCATGTCACATGAGTTTAGTCACGTGTTCTTGGGCGTGAACATGTCACGGGACTAGCTGTTACTACGCGATGTTACGTGGTTTTAGTCCCGTGACTAGTTACGTGTGTTACGTGATTTTTAGTCACGTAACATATTCGCCCATCACAGTTGTGGCATTCCACTGCCGGACAAATCGACGCACATGTTTTAGGAGCGAGGCAGAAGATGCAGAAGAGGACGAAGCGAGCGCGTGCTGGTTCGTTTCTGTTCACCCTTAACAGTCCCGCTGTTAAAAGAAAGGAAGTGGTAGGGCAGGCAGGCACAGGCCAAGCTTTGCTTGCCCTATTTTCACGGAGAGAAGGGCTCGTTGATTTTTGGGTCATCATTACATGTAGGTAGCGCAACACTTTACGAAAGAAAAAGGACTCGTTTTTCTTTTTTGATCGCTTCTCTTTTTCATTGCAGCATAAATGAAGCATTGAATTGAATAGCCCGCAGGGGTGGCCCCAATGATGATTAAATGTAGCCCCCCGCCTCCTCTCCCCCACTCTTCTCCCCTCGTTCGACAGCGCGTGAGTGCCTTCTCCGTTCTTTTTTGTTGTTCATTTTTCGATATAATGTAAAGCCTCCGCTTATGGTTAGAAATGACCTGTGCCAGCGACATATTTGATAATAAATGTTAACAGATGCGCATTTACATGCGCTTTCATACGATACCTGGCGCATTAAAAGAGAGAGAGAGAGAGAGAAACGAACAGGAAAGGCAGGAAGGTTAACCAAGCTTTGACTCGGTTGGCTGCCCTACACGTGGGGTGGGGGAAAGGGGGAATAATAGGTAAGATAGACAAGAAAGAACACAATAATGAAAAGGAAGAAATGAACAGATAGTGAGAACACACACAACGCGAACTTGCGCTGGTAGTTAACAGACTCTCGTGAAGTCCGATCTCCTTCAAGTAGCACAATAGGGCTTTCGTGGCACGTGCATGCACGAAACCACGGGCCAAGGCCCGAGGATCTTCTTTTCTGATTGTGGTCTTGCATCAAGACGATGGAGGCTGGCTTCTAGACCACATCGTTGAGTCTGGCATTAAAGTTCTTTATCCTGCATACAGCTCCCTCGCTCACTGCGGGGTAATAACAAAAGCGATTCTATTTGTGGCGATGCCGGTTTCAGTGCCAGACGCCGTATACAACGCCGTCGATGATGTCATCTATACCGCGGGGAGCCGATCGTCGCCTACGCCGCGTCGATGAGCGGCCCGTCATCAATTGGGTATCTTCCAACTGTCCGCATTGAGCGCGATGGTATATGGGCAGGGATCTCCATGAAAGGCAAAGCTTGCGGCGTTGGTGACGGCCACGTAAGGCCCGTGGCATCTATCGTCTGTAGTATTGAAAAGCGAAGATCGAAAAACGCGTAAAAGGACACGCTCTATCGTACACATATATATGTGTATAACTTTCTCAAGGACGTGACCAAAGCGAAGTTTAGCTAGCTACGAGGCAGCTTTTACGTGAGTTTCAGTATGGTTACAATAAAAAACAAACAGAAACTTGAGTACATGCTCTCGTGTACTTTACGCAGTAGCGAAGTACATGTCTGTTCATCGGTAAAAAAATCGGGAGTTCTTGCCCTATCGGGAAAATGGGGGCAAGCGAAGCCTTACGTGTGAGTGTCTGATGCGTTACTTTTATTGCTTTTAAAGGCGATAGTCTTTGTTGGGATACCTGAACGCCGAAATTTTGGGTCTGTCTGTCACACGATTCAGCCACCCGACCAACGCCCAGCCGTCTTGAAATGGTAGCTGCCTTCATACTTGTGAACATTGTCGATCAAAAAGCAAATATTACGCATATCTGGGACGCAACACCAATACTTAAGTATTAGGTAGTGTGTTCCTTTACTAGAAAATACATAGATACGTAATTCTAAAGACCCTAGTGTTTCTTAGGCTGCGTTGAAGATGCGACGCTATGCCCGAAAAAGCCCTCTGCCGACGATATGGTGTTGGCACCTGGAAGTGGCCCTGGGAACAGCATCACGGGTGGCCGCGGATGAGACCAAGACTCATGTAGTACGACCGGCAGAAGACTATCGTCTTTCGACGACATTTGCAGCGAAGCACGCAGATACAAGGCCAAATTCTTTCTTTCTTTCTTTCTTTCTCTCTTTCTTTCTTTCTTTCTTTCTTTCTTTCTTTCTTTCTTTCTTTCTTTCTTTCTTTCTCTCTCATCGCGCAATGTTCCCTCCAACCGTTTCCTTCCTCCATGCCGGACCTTCCTACACGTGTTCAGCAGCGCAACACTTCAGTTGCTACAGGCAACAACGACGTTTATGCGTTCATATCCAGGCAACAACGAAAATCTGGCAACGTGAAATGGCGAGGGATCTTAATAAAACATCCAATTTCCTTTTCCGAAAGGGCTGATAGCCGACAAGCCCACGGTCGAGAAAGCATCATGTATAGGAATACGGCGCGTACAAATACACACATGACCGGCGCACCTTCAATGGCCGCATTTCTGTACGCTCGCCGGCGCCGGTTTTTTCGCGTACGCCACCGAAACCTTGTTAGTTATATAAGCTTCGCTTAAGGAGAAGGAAGTCTCGCAGGATCTCTTACGACCCTGCGAGACTTTCTTATGTCTTATGACATAAGACGACTCGGAGACGAAAGTCGACCGGTGTGGCTGTCTTACCGAGCACATTATATGGCGCGAACGCCACCTTTCTTTCTCTTTAACAGCGGAGGTGTCTAAGCTCGAGGTTCGCTACGAGTTGTTAACAAAAACTAACTATCATCATCATGAACGGCCTCTACCTTATATGGCATCTCGCGTCGCCTAGCACCTGGCACAGCTGCGCCTAGCGCGTGCAGCGATATAGCTCGGCCGGCGCGCGCTCTCTTCATCCTCTTCTTCATCTCCTGCTCCGCATCTCCTGCGCGCTCTCCCGCTGCGCCGATTTGTCCGGCGTGGGATGCAATAACTCAGATAAGCGAGAGAACGAGTAAAGGGAGAAAGAAAGAGATAGTGCAAGAGATAGAAAGAAAGACAAAGAGAGAAACAGAGAGAAAGGAAGAGATGAAAGAGGGAAAATGATACAAATACAGAGAACAATAGGCATATAGAGAAAGAGAAAAAAAGGAAACAGAGACAAAAAAGAGATAGAAAAACAGAGATCGTGACAGAAAGAGAAAGAAAGGGAGAAACGAAGAAGCCGTACAGAAAGAAACGAGAGAGACAGAGATAGAAAGAAAGAAGAAGCGAGAAATAGAGAGGGAAACAAAAAAAGGGAAGAAGTAGAAAAATATAGAAGGAGTTAGAAATCGATAGAAAGCAGTAGATAGAGAGATAAAGATAGAAATATAAAGAAACAGAGACAAGAAAGAGATGGACAAGGCAAAGAGAAAGAGAAAGAAAGAGCAAAGAGAAACAAGTGAGGCCTTCCAGTTCCGACGTTCCTTCATTCTTGGCACAACGAGCGCGAAGCTGCCTGAATTTATTTTATTTCTATTTCTTTTAGGCATTCGAAAGCTGCGAAGACAAAGTGAAGGAGCTCGCGCACCGCGGTTCGAGGCACCGCTCTGCGGTGTTTGATTATATAGAAGAAACAAAAAGATTGCCGTGTTAGATCAGATCAGATCAATTAACTTTATTGATTGCCCTGCGAATTGGTGGGATGGGCCTGGATCCCGCCTAAGCTTCGGCCAAGGGTTGCTGGCCCTTGGCGGCTTCCTCGGCCCGCTGGACGGCCCAGAGTTGTTGCTCCAGGTCCGAGCTGAGCAACGCAGACTCCCAGCGCGCGCGGAGGCTGTCGCTGTTTGTTAGTGTATAGTTATTTATTTATATTATGAGTTCCGAACCCATCATTATATCTGTCAAAAATCCCGTCAGACAGTCTGGCTGTTTGCCCGTTTAGCATTTTCATTCATTAGCTATGTTTTATTTTTAGTCTAAAGTTCCAGTGTCTGCTATTAGCTCCATAGGTCTGCACCTTATAGACCCTGCCGCCCGCTTCTTGGCCCATCCCCCTTTGTGGGTGAGCGCCATCAGAGTGAGGACATCATCATCATCACCCGGGTGGTGACTTTAGGGCAACTGACTCATACGGCACTTTTTTTATTTATGTTCTCGGCGTTAACTGTCAGCGGTATCGTTCCGTGGGGCACCGTGTTTGTCGTATCACCGTATACTGAAACCGTTCACCCACTATGAAAAGCACCTCGCAACTCTGCACACAGCAAAAATAAATTCTCGCCACAATAATTCTGTGAACGCACGCGAATTCGAAACACCAAAGCACAATGAGGGGGCGTATCGTCGCGGACGAATATTACGAGCGTGCCAAAGAGTTTCTCACAGTAATACCTAGAGGGAAATCTGGCGCCACCGTCTATGCGAATTACTTAAAGGGACCGACAACCTACTTTTGTGGTACCCGTTTTCTTGAGTGCAACGGGAAGCTTACCGGTCAGAGCTTCTAATCACGGAGTGGTAACGCGGAGAACGCCGTAAAACATTTGTAATCAGAGTTTTTCGATCTGCAGCGATTATTCAGTCTTAATATCACATGCTGCAAACAGTGAGAGGTGAGCGCGTTAGTGATTATACGCCAGCAGTGGTGACAAGTTATGCCCTAAGTATGAAGGCAATGTTACGTTTGCAAAGCCTGCGGTGCCGCGACTACTGCTTTCTAGCCTATTAAATTATTTTACAATAATTATAGCGTTTTTCTGGGGCTTCTTATAGAAGTACTTTGGCCGTACACAGGTCGCTTTATCACATTTTAGTCAAGCCAAGCCAAGCTAAGCCTTCGAAAACGAAACAAGTGGTAGGATACACAAACGTTGGGATACACCAGCAGTGCTGTTCGTGAAGTGGTAGCAATCCTCCACAGAACAGTAAGTCGATGGCATTTTGCGAGCAGCAGCGCAAACTCGCGTGCTACTCTTTAAAAGTCCGATACGACGAGAGCAGACAGGAGTCGAGCTACGCGGGAAACGCTGCTGGACGCCGCGCGCATGCGCCGCGGGCTCTGTTTCACTGGAAGCCACGAAAGCAGCGCCGCATCTCATACTTTACTTCTTTTGCCTTAGAAACAAACGGGATTGGACAATAACATACATATTCAAAATTTCAGCCCTCGTTCTGGTGCGTGTAAAAGTATTGGACTACGTACAACAAAGTGCTTAAGACTGCATACGTCTAGTTCATGGCGCTCGCGCTAGGCTGCGCGACATACCGGTTTTTGTTACTTTTAAACGCGATTTAAAAATATAAATCCTACTCAGATCGCGAAAGGTATTCTGGAATCTGTCACTATAATTCACGGCCTTTTCGTTTCCACCAGGATCTAATCACCCGTTCTGGCCAGTTGTCGGTCCCTTTAAGGGACGCCGTTGGCGCGATGGGAATGACAGTATACATGCCTGCGAGGCTTGTGTTGGCTGGTGTTGAGCGAGGCTTCGGCTGAAAAGCGGGCGCGACTTCGCAAATAAACCTTCTTTGATACAAAACTTTTATATATTGATCTCATTCACGCGCATTATATTCTAGAATAAAAGCCCACCCGTCGTTACGGCATAACCAAACAACGAAAGAAACATACGACGAGCAGTAGCAGAGTGAACGCTAGCCTTGTCGTCTGCCTTCCAAGTTTAGCGGCCATTCGTTACTTCTTACGGTTTGTAAAATTGTACGTAAATAAGTTAAATAAAACTAGTTTCTGTACAACGATAAAGAGAAATAGCTTACCATGTGCTCCTTCGGTCCGAAATCAACCATTTTGACGCAAGGAACGCGTTGAAGCCAGACGCGCCATCGAGGTGTCCGGGCTCTTCGTGAATGATACCAATCCGAGCCAAGTCCGACACGCACATATACCGTCATTCCCACGCATACAACAGCTCACTAGAGACATATTTCCCTTTAGGTAATTGTGAGAAACTCTATGGAGCGCGCCTTTCAGGATACCGCAAGGGCTGCCCTGAATAATGACGTGATCCGTTCTACAGAGGGCGCTAAAAAGATGTTGTTTTTGTAATAATTAAATACTGCCGTAAACTGCTTGAATATTGCAGCTAAATAATTAAAATTGTTCGGGATATAAATGTCTGTATTAAAGCACAAAGACTGCATCGCCCTTGAGTGAAACTTGGTTTTTACGTTATTAGTGTTTCTTCCCTCCACGCCTAGTCGCGCTTCAGTCGCAGCGCCCATAGCTCCCCTTGTTGATGTCACTGGCAGTAGGTTGCGAACTGCTTTTCTCCCGAAGCTTCGTGACTTATTTGGATCGACCTCGCTTCAACTGTGGGCGGGCAAGGCGCCGTACCGAACATCCGGGAGTGACATAACTTCGCACCATTCCGAAATCTTCGAATCGCTGTCAGAACCCTCTCACGGGGCATCGTCTACAATGTACCCACCATACGAAATCTCCACGAATTCTTCGGTGACCTTTGCGGATATCCCAAGAGAATTCCCTTGAGAATTCTTCGTTGTGACCTGATCGAGGCATTTCCTGAAAAACCGTCGTTCAAAGTATTCGTCTTTTATCGAAGTACACTCTCTTGTTCCGCAGAACGCAAGACAGTCAGCTATTTTCACCTTTCGATTGCCTGCGCGTGCGCTATGATCCGGGTCAGCATACGCGAGTGAACCCAGCAGAGCACACTTGAGAGAGAAGAACAACAACAACAAAACTTTATTTTGAGGGAAGGGGACTCAGGAGCGTGTTGGTTGGGGCCCCAAGTCCAGGGACCCACTGGCTTGGGCCGCTCGCCTTACTTGACTCAGAAGCGCTAATTGCACCTCTGGGTCCAAGCCGGCAAGTTGTGCTTCCCACTGCTCCAAACTTCCCACAATGTTGTTGCCTAAAAATGAGTTTAAATTCGCTGGCTTTCGCTCGCACTCCCAAGAGATGCGATATAAAGTTGGCAAACCGCCGCACCACGGACAAGCGTCATGGTACAACATGGGATATATTTTACTGAGCCGCGATAAAGTTGAAAAAAAAAAAAAACTCCCGTCTGCACCTTGCGGAGACCCGTAGCGTCTTCCCCTTCAAGCGATTACATTTTCCTGCAAACGATGATCATGACGAACGCTGAGGAGTGAGATGCTCAGGATTAATTTTAGAGGCGCGAGCGCCGAGTGACACTCTCGTTTCACTTCCAAGCACTTCCGGTCGAGCGCGTCCTTCCGGTTTCCCGAATATTCAGAAAATAAGCCTTCCAAAATATGAAACTTTTACGCAATCGGTGGTTTCCGGTTCGAGTTAAGAGTTACATTGGATAATATAATATCGGAGCATAAGTTCACGTTAGCGGAGGACCAATCAGCTGTCACCTCAACTAATGAAAATAATTTAATGAGTCCATTCAAAGAGCAGGCGGTTTTCTTGGTAGCAGCTGGGACCGTTGCGACACCTGACGCAGCAGATCTCAACCACACGCTATCGTCTACGTGGCCTCTGAGATTCGTTTCGGCAGCGCGATGAGATACAAAGTTAACCCGTGGCATTCGTCAAGACACACGAACGTCTACGTGTGAGGGCCACTACCACACACCTCTGTCAAGGATTACGGTCGCCTCCAAATTTTTTGATCACCTGGGTTTCTTTAGCCTGAACCTGAATCGAAGTGTACGGGCGTTTTTACAGCTAAGCTGCCTATGGCTAGGATCCAAGATTTGATGGCGTCCGCACCGGAAAACTCTAGTGGCGTCTAGGCAGAAGTGGAAGCACCATTGTCTGTTAAAGCATTCTGACACTGTGTGTGTGCTGTGTTATGTGCTGCCTCTCTCTCTCTCTCTGTTTCCTCTCCATCTTTCAATCATGTTCCCATGTCTAGGGTCGCGAACCGGTTGTCCTAAACTGCTTAACCTTCCCGCCTTTCCTTCTCTACTATCTCTTCTCTCTTTTTGCATTAAAGTGGAACGGCTGGCGCCTTCCATGGCAAAAAAAAGAAAGAAAAAACTATCGCATTAGAGTGGGAAAATATTGTTAGCCGCTCTGTGCTTCGAACCGGGACCCCACGCGCCTTGGACAAGGGTCTTAACCCTTCAGCTGCACACCTAGGATTGCAAAATATCACTCTGAACCATTTGAGTGCCTTGTATTTTTTACCACCGGGGTTAGAACTATTAGAAGAGCGACGTGCCTACAAGGAAAGAAGAAGGGAACAGCGACAGGAATGTCAGCGGCTAAAACGCAGTCTTGGGCTAGTTGGTGCATGGTCTGAGAAAAATTTGGAGGCACAAAGAAACGAGGACAAGAAATGACAGGACTTTGTCAGATGTCAACGGCGCCAGGGGGCGCCTGGGGGCAAAATCAAACAGTCAATAAAATAACGAACACGCTTCTTAGGACCTTCATATATTGTTATAAATCTGCTTATATTGCCACTTGAAGAATGTCTTCCCGGCAATGCATTTGTGTTTAGAAGTGGAGCTGACCTGAGGGGACGGGCGTAAGCTTGGTATTTGTAAGCTGGCTTTCCCACATTGTGTTTTGCAGTAGTCTCGATGATGGTGTCGTGGTCGATGTGTCGAGGTTGACCCTGCCCAGTGGTTTGAACGTTGATGGACACGTGCACAACCTGGCCTTTCATACAGAACTGCCATCCGCCGTGCCACATCTATGTCATGCGCTTGTGTGAAGGTCATGCGCTCTGTGAAGGTGGTGGATGACCAGCTTCCTTGGCCATCAAACCTTCACAGATTGAAATGGCTTACAAGTATTTTTTTATCTTTTCTTTTTTAAGCGACAAGTCTTAGATGCCTCATCAAACTCGAAAAGTGACCGTCGGCGTCAACACGAGCGATGCGAAAAAATCATCATGTGATGAAGTCAACCAATACATCACCATGACGTCACAAGACACCAAAATTGGTGGCGCCATCACACGGCATCGTCCCTTGGTCAAAGTTGGGCCGATCCCGGAGGCTCTTCAAAACCACGTGACGTACAGAAATCTTCCAATGCCTCCGATGCCGGCGGCATTGCGAAACCACATTGGGTGCAGAAAGCTAACGGGGCAAGGGGCACGGAGGGGGGGGGGAAGGAGGTTCGACACAATCGACTAAGAAGAAGACGAACAAGATAGCTTTAGCCTTTGAGTCGTCTTAGGCAAACACATAAGGGACCTTGTCATTCTTTTTTCATTGTTTTCACAGATAAGGATCCGAATCCGCGCCCTCTTGCAGGAAACAAACACCTTCCACCTTGCCCATTTCATTTAATATTAAATGAAAAAAACTCACAGGGTCCATTATGCACTCACCTAAGACGACTGGAAGGCGAAAGCCATCTTCTTTCTTTTCTCAGTCGATGTATTGATCTTGCCTCGCCACCCTCCGAAAGCTCTCTGCACCTAACGTGATTTTACACTGCCTCCAGGATTGAAGGCACCTCACCTGGTTTTGCACTGCATCCATGATCGGTCCCCGTTTGATCAAGCTACGAGTGTCATTGTTGACGTCATCATGTCATGTCACGATGATGACATAGTTACGTCACAAATCTTTGACGTCACATATGACGTTTAATGGTGACGTCATCACGTGATGATGATTTTTGCATCACTCTTATGGACACCGCCGACGGGAGACGCCGACGAGGGACGCCGGCCAATTTTCGCGTTTGATGAGGCATCTAAGGCTTTCGCCTTAATAATCGATCTTGCGGCCATTCTCCGAAAACACAACACGCGCGACAGTCCTGGAGGAAAGAACTCCTACGACGGACGAGTTAAATGCCGTGTTCAGAGGCGGAGTGCGGGATAGATGGGGGTGGCCCGAGAGGTATTCTTGGGGGTGGCGAGGAAGTACAGGAACGCTTCCGGCGACAGCGGTGACACTTTGCCTCCGCAAGCAAGAGCAGCCAGACCGCCCGCGATTGTCGTTTTTTTTGGAGGCGGCGCGGGCACGGCCCCACCGACCGCGCTCGCCCTGAGACGCGCCGCGGAATTCGCCCGGAATCTCGCCGGATTACGCGACGGGACGCGAAACGGTGGCGAGAAGGCCGTGAACGGGGGGGAAGGGGTTTTGCTTCTGGTTGACCGCCGCAAGAAAGAAACAGGGCCCGGCTGCTGGAGCACATTCCAACGTACGCACCTCCACACACGTGTACGTCCCATGTCGCCTCCCCCCCCCCCCCACCCTCCCCGCTTAACCTGTACGACCCGCGTAATACGGCGCAGCAGCTACAGAGATCGGATATGACAACTATCCCCTTTAATACGTCATAGCAGTGTTGCAAATAAAATAGAACGAAGAGACGTGGAGCATGAGCATCCGCCCGGGCGGGCTTGGTCACTTGCTAAGGTTAAAGTTACAGCGCAAACCCACAAGACGTCCCACGAAGAAAAGACACAACACACAAAAGCTCCGCCTACTAACTGTTTTATTCCCTCATGCGTCAATGCATATATAAGCCCAAGGCAACACTTCCGCGCATGGGCACACAACAACAGCTCTAAATGAAAAGTGTAACAAGGATGATAGTGTATTAGTTATGAGAAGACATTAAATCATATTGAGATGAGTGCCGGGAGAAGGAAGTATCCCTGATATATACGATAGTTGACCTCAATTTATTACGTGGTAAGCTCCTAAGGCCAGCCATGCATGCTCATTCTCACTTCTGCTAGGCCCAGACGAAGTTTTATTGTCGCTCAATTGCTTCGATACCTTCGATTGAACCAGGTGTCCGGTTCCCGCTGTCATCCTCGTCCGTTCGTTATACTCGTTTTGGAGCCGACACCCAGGGACCGAACCAGTAGACAACGCTACGAAGAGGCATGTCTTGAAGCGACGTGGCTTCTGTGTCACGTGGATTCTGTGTCAGTCATCGGCAAGAGCGGGTACATCTAGAGGGAAGCCGTTAGCATAGGTCCGGAAAGTTATTATAAGCTCTAACTTGGTAAACAAGACGAAAAAACGTGGCATTAGAAACTCAGCAAGCAAGAGAGACAGAAATAGAGAGAGAGAGAGAAAAGAAGATATACAAGAGGGCAAGGCAGGGAGATTAACCGGAATAAGATTCGGTTCGCTACCCTACATTAGGGGGAAGGGGGAAGAAAGATGGAAAGAAAAGCGGAGAGAAGAAGCAAACGTGAACACACGCACACGTCCTGAGAGTGTTTAGCGCAGATACTTATGAAGACGGGACAAGACGAGGGGGCAAGTGAGGAGCGAGAGCATTACAGTCTGGTTAATAAGCCATGCACACACACAAAAAAATATTCACTGAAGCCTTGACAGACTTCCGTTGAGACGAAAGTTCGGGTTTAGAAGACTGTCCCGACAAGGACCTGTCGTCAAGCCTGGCCAACACGGCCGCTGGCGACAGCCTGAGTACGCTGTAGCCAGGACAGCAGCAAAGAACATGTTCCGTAGTTTCCTCGGTGCCTCAGAGGTTGCACGTAATCCATGCCGATATGGAGGGCAAGTGACTTCATAAAAGCTATCAACTTGGACTTGAAAGTAACGACAATCTAACTCGACCACTGGTAGGTAAACCTTGAGCCGCCGAGGAGTGCGCACCTCATGTATATTTCACGCCCACTTGCGGCAATGCCCTACGTTCACTGCTCCCCCCCCCCCCCGCCTCCCCCCTATGTCCCGCCGACTTCGGAATCATTGACACCTCATGTTGTTCCGTGATGCGTCCTGCACAACTTCATCAAACAGCGATGTCGCCGCGTCATAGTCTATAAAATCTCGTGAACCTTGTATGGACGTTCTCCGCATAGCTTCAAGTTTCGACACCACCACTTCGTCAGACATATGGTGAAAAGAAAAAAAGGACAATGCCTTTCTTACCTTTTCCTTGCCCTCTGTTTATTATTGTAAAACAATCCGCACTTTCACGTGCGTGTGGTATTTAATCATTCGGACGCTGTCACCGCCATCGGCGTACGCGCGCGGCATACTTTAACACAGCTCTGAATTAACTGCGGGCGCACCGGCTCATCATCTGTTAATCCCGCAGTTTCCAGCGTTCCTCGTGCGTTCGGGGAGCACCCCAATCTATCAACAAGACGCTGATATCCGCAAGTAACTGCGGCAGATTGTCAAAGGGGCTGTAAATATGAACTCGTCCAATAACAGAAGAGTTGTGGTGATAATAGCGGAATAAATTTTATAGCAATTTCACACGGATCTGCAAGGACACGGTATTGTCCTGGAAGCCATGCTCACTCAATGTGTCGTTTTATCACTAAGTGATTTAATGGGGCATACAGTGTGCCTCGCCAACGAACATATGTGGACAGATGCCTGTATATGCCCCCCATTTGTGACCCGAAGGTCGCGGGACCGAAACCCGGCAGCGGCGATGAAATGCTAGACCCGTGTACTTAGTAAGGTGCGCATTAAAGTACTCCATTTGGTCAAAATTTTGGGAGCTCTCCACCACGGCGTCTCTCCCCACGTGAAAATGTGCAACTGGCAATGAACTGGGATCAACTGGTCTCAACTGGTCCTAGACTGAAACCAACTGGTGCCATTTCTGGACCAACTGGGACCAGAACGCTCACATCTATTGCTAGTAGGGTCATAATTATATCGTAGTTGTGCGATGTAAAACCCCCAGCACTTAATAATAATAATAATAATAATCAATCAATCAATCAATCAATCAATCAATCACAATCAATCATTTATTTAACGTGCCCAGGAACAACCGTAAGGTCTTTGTGCAGGCGCAGGCAAAAAAAACCATAAAAATAAACTATACAATACAGACAGTCTTCAGAAATAAGAAGAGCAAATACACGTAGACAAAGAGAAATGAACACAAAAGGGGAGGAGTAAAATAAGACAACACGAGAAATATTGAAGGGGAATAAAAAATTAGATTGCATATATACAACTATGCGGAAAGACGGAGAAGGGAAGACTTTGTACATTGTGCCATACTATGTCAAAACAGTACAAAGCTCGGATAAAAACAATGATTGTGGACTATGAAAAATGTCAAGATCAAGAAAATTAACATTATAGAGACTTTGTATTCTGTGAACGGTAGAGTGTTGGAAGAAGCAGGCGGGTACATGAAACGGTCTGTTCTCTCTGGTTAACTTACGCGGAATTCGAAAATTAACACAATTGAGAAGTACAGGGCAGGATATGATACCGTGGACTAGCTTGTAAAGAAACAAGAGATCAGAACGATTTCGTCGGCAGTGAAGTGATGGCAATGATAATAATTCAGCAGTATTTGAACGAGATTTTTTAGCAAAGCGATGGTTATATATGTTATATATATATGCTATATAATAATAATAATAATAATAATAATAATAATAATAATAATAATAATAATAATAATAATAATAATAATAAGGTTTATGAAATCAGTGATCTTGGTGTTATTGTTGACAGCGCGTTAAACTTTTCTTCTCACGTTAAGCGTGCTGCTATGCGGGGCCTTCGTTCTCTCGGATGTGTTTGTAGAATATCTCGAGAATTCAGGTCTCCCATGGCCCTACACAAATTGTACACGGCAATATGTCTTCCGCAACTTGAGTATGCGTCCGTGATATGGAATGGCATTGCTCAATCCAGCGGTAACACCATTGAACGAGTCCAGAAAAAATTCCTCAGCATATATAACCATCGCTTTGCTAAAAATGACTCTGGATCTCGTTCAAGTACTGCTGAATCATTATCACTGTCATCACTTCACTGCCGACGAAATCGTTCTGATCTCTTATTTCTCTACAAGCTAGTCCACGGTATCATATCCTGCCCTGTACTTCTCAATTGTGTTAATTTTCGAATTCCGCGTAAGTTAACCAGAGAGAACAGACCGTTTCATGTACCCGCCTGCTTCTTCCAACACTCTACCGTTCACAGAATACAAAGTCTTTATAATAATAATTTTCTTGATCTTGACGTTTTTCATAGTCCACAATCATTGTTTTTATCCGAGCTTTGCACTGTTTTGACATAGTATGGCACAATGTACAAAGTCTTCCCTTCTCCGTCTTTCCGCATAGTTGTATATGTGCAATCTAATTTTTTATTCCCCTTCAATATTTCTCATATTGTCTTATTTTACTCCTCCCCTTTTGTGTTCATTTCTCTTTGTTCTACGTGTTTTTGCTCTTTTTATTTCTGAAGACTGTCTGTATTGTATTGTTTATTTTTATTGATTTTTTTTGCGTGTGCCTGCACAAAGACCTCACGGTTGTTCCTGGGCACGTTATATAAATGATTGATTATTATTATTATTATTATTATTATTATTATTATTATTATTATTATTATTATTATTATTATTATTATTATTATTATTATTATTATTATTATTATTATTCACGTCCTCTATCTGTGATCCTGCGTTGTTCGCAAATAGGACAAGATATGTCAATTTTATTTTCCGTTTTTATTTTTGGCCAAGGAAGCGGAGTTTGTTATGCATACATATTGTACTTAGAAACAAAACCAAACCCGCGTAGCCAGCACTAATGGCCACACGTTAGGAACATTATCTCTGCATTGTCAACCCAATATTCTCATAAGTCGCGTGGTACAAAACAAAAAAGCAATTCTACGCAACCCATTTTTCACGTGAATCGTCTGATACAAGACGAAAATGAAGTCAACGTAACTAACTACTGGAGCACATGAATTCGCAGGCATTACTCTTGCATATCAATCTTCTACACGATATTAAAATGATTTCAATGTAACAAGTTTTTCGCGTGGGTTCTCTCAGAACAGAAAAATTAATTTAAGGCAACTCGACTTCCATATGAATACTCTGGTGCAAAAGAAAAAAAGAATTCGAAGTAATTATCCGTTTGCATAATTTGTATCATGTCCGTCATACACTCATGCCCTCCTATGCCAATTTACCAAGTTAAGGAGATGATCACGAGAGCACCCAAATGTAGGATGATAGATAGATAGATAGATAGATAGATAGATAGATAGATAGATAGATAGATAGATAGATAGATAGATAGATAGATAGATAGATAGATAGATAGATAGATAGATAGATAGATAGATAGATAGATAGATAGATAGACAGACAGACAGACAGACAGACAGACAGACAGACAGACAGACAGACAGACAGACAGACAGACAGACAGATAGATAGATAGATAGATAGATAGATAGATAGATAGATAGATAGATAGATAGATAGATAGATAGATAGATAGATAGATAGATAGATAGATAGATAGATAGATAGATAGATAGATAGATAGATAGATAGATAGATAGATAGATAGATAGATAGATCTAAGTGCCTTTGGATCGTCAAGAAATGCTTGGCATTGACCATATTTGCGAACACTCATCTGCTTATTATTTCTTTTTTCGTATCTACGTTTTGTAATTGGTCGCTTCCCCCTGTTTTGAATATAGAGGGAATACTTACAGACCACGCGTCCGTCTCAGGAGTCAGGACGTCGCAGACATCGGCAGCGTCAGCGTCGACGCCGGAAGCAGTTCGATGGATGCAGAATCAACCAGCGCGTGGCTGGCAGCGACTTCCGCCTACGTAATAGCGTCGTCACTGCTGCCAAAATAGCTGCCGCCCACCTTAGATCTATTTAGTCGTCGTCGTGCATTCTGTGGCCCGCGAGTTCTCGACTGATGCTTGTGTTTGACTTAGCTTGTTCCCTAGAAGCTTCGACAGCAAGGCGCTCGTGACATCTTTGAACTGTTTCCGAGAGGCATACTGAAGTTCATCGGTAGGCTTAGCAGGAATGAGTGTATTTGCCGAATACGTGGCCTAGAAGATGTGCGACAACTTCAAGCTCAGAGGCCATATATTACGATTTTGTGGTTCTTTTTAATCTCAATAACTTCCGCTACAAGTAATATAAAGAAAAATAGACCTTTTCGCGGAACTGTGACTCGTTTTTCGCAATACAAAACCGCAAATGAGACATAAAACCTATACCGGGAGTATATTTTGTTGGTCCATTGACGGAAACTGCACACAGCTTTGCGAGGTGTCAGGTTCCTTCCCTCTGGTCACAACGTCCTAGGCTGGGCTGGCTCTGGCCTCAGCGCTACTCATGTGGTTGGCCGCCCTTTCTGGCGGCGTTTATGTGACGACGCCGAGAGACGCAACGCTAGAAAACGCCAACAAAAACACTGCATGTAGTTCGACCTTTATTCCTCATTAAGAAGAGACAGCGTATGCACCTACTACATCTAGATAAAAGAAAGAAATTGTTGTGGAGAGTTTCTTTAATGGAAGAGGTCGTAGTGTGCGATGCGCTTATTGGTGTGAAGCAGAAGCGTAATAGTAGGCATGGATTACTTTATCACGTTGTTACAAGAGTACATATGTAGCATTATCCAACAGTTAGTCAACTCTAACCAACATTGGCTATTTTGTATGGCCAATAATGAAACAACATTAGCTCGTGTTGATTTTAGGTCAGTAAATACGATAACCTTAAGGCTATCGTACTTACTGGCCTGAAACCAACACGAGTTCGTATAAACAATACGCTTATTCTCGACACTTTATGTTCTATACCTATTTTGTCTTGACTGTAGTTCCGTATCACAGTTTGTATGTCCCCACTGCACATAGATGATTTATTTCTCTCAAATTTAGCTTGGAAAAGGGTCTCTGTAATGGTGACTTGAAAACTCGTTCTGAAACCATAGTTTAAACTCCGTTTACTGTTGCGCCTAAACGAAAGAAAGAAAGAAAGAAAGAAAGAAAGAAAGAAAGAAAGAAAGAAAGAAAGAAAGAAAGAAAGAAAGAAAGAAAGAAAGAAAGAAAGAAAGAAAGAAAGAAAGAAAGAAAGAAAGAAAGAAGCCAGAGCACGATGCTCCGGTCGTGCCCCGACCTTTCTTTGGAGCAGACGACACGAGAGGTAACAAGCGAGCAGAGGACAGAAAAGAAAGGTGAGACACAGATACAAAAGACGACCTATAAATAACCCCAAAAACAACGACAGCAACAACAACAATAACAGGAACGACAACGACCAAAGAAAAACGGTCGTCTGCTACCAAAAAAAAAAAAAAAAGCAGACGAGGAACGTTAAAGGCGAGCAAGGGAGAGCACCTTACTACGTACGTGTACAAAGAAATAAAAAAAGATACCAAAGCGGGACCCAACAAAGTGTGAGAATAGCCACAACAAGAAGAAGATGAAGAAGTAAGCGACAGAGCCGTGCACGTTACATAGGGGCCAGACGCGTTATTAGGTCTTCTTCTTCGTGTAGGTGCACGCTCGAAGGGGATTGGTCGGCACCGGGGTCCCGTCGCGATCCGGCATGACGTCACGTCTCCCGCGCTAGACAGACGAAAGCGCCGGCGGCCGACGCCATGCTCGCTCTAGCCGCCGCCTCCACTCACGTCTACTGCTTCTTCTTCTTCTTCTTCGCTCGGGGCATCGCCTCGGGCCATTGCTGGCACCACGCAGTCTGGTCCTGGCACGGATAGTCTCGCCATGAGAGAGAGAAGGATAGACAGGTCAGGGAAGAATGTCTGCCGCCCTGCTGTTGGTGTCGTCATTTTCTTCCTCCCATCTTTGTCTTTATTTCCTTTTTGTCTTTTTTATTCGTTCTTCCTCCTTTTCGCACCGATGAAGAAGATGCGGCTGTGCGGCCCGAGTCGACCTCTATATAATCGCTGAGACGGGATTTCCTTGTATAGAACAGTCGTGGCGGAATGCTTTTATTTTGCTTTTTTTTTGTCCGCACTAAATGTCGTGATCAAGGACAAGGCACTTGCGATGCTGTGCTCAGCGGTGTGATGTTCACGTGCTCGGTGACGTAGTGAGTGACCGTAAAGAGTGCTTCTTAACCGAGCTTGTTCTTACGATGATGTTTATTTCTTTCTTTTGTAATCTATCGTTTGCCACTGCGCATTAAACTCGCATATTTTCCATTTTCGTTTTTTTTATAAGTCTTTTCATTCAAGGACGAGGTATTTACGATGTTCAAACGCTGTTCCAAAGTGGGATTCTCATGTGCATGATGCTTTCGCAAGTGCTGCAGTACTGCTGCTATCAGGGCTTGCTTGTATGGGGTCTTTGTCGTCTTCGCTCTATCGTTTGCCATGGCGCAATAAACTTAAAAGACGATTCATCTGGCGAGGCCACTTGATGTTGGTCGCGAATGCTGGAACGAAAAGTGTTGTAAAACGTATTGCCACAGACATCAGCGCGTGCATTTCGATCAAGGCGAGATGCTAGAGGCCTGTCTACTGTGCCGGACGCAATGCACGTTAATGAAATTAATCCCAGGTGATCTAAATTGCCCGGAGACCTCCATGATGGCGTCTCTCATAGCCGGAGTCACTTTGTGGCGTCAAAACCCATAATCCTACTAACCAACCAACCATACAGAAAAACTGAGAAACAGTAGCGTACCCAGAATTTTTTTCTGAGGGGGGGGGGGTTCAACCATACTTTATAATATCTGGGGTTTAACGTATTTGGGTTTGACCATACTTTATGTACGTTCGTCGGTGCGTTTGGATGTGCATGTGTACGCATGCAAAAATGAAAAATTTCGGGGGGTTTGTACCCCCCTTATACCCCCGGCTACGCCAGTGCTGAGAAACTACATGTGAAAGTTGTTTGCAACCCACAGTTTTTTCAGGCTACCTTGCAGATAATGTAGTTGTGCATTGTACATGGGCGTCTGGAGGGGGGCGGGATGCAAGGGGGCACGGCTGCCCCCTCCTTCGAATTTCATATAATTTTTTTTCTATGCAACAGCGATAAGCTAGACAGCTTGACGTCAATGGTAGAACGGCACGTCGTTGTTAGTAGCAGGGCCGTAACTAAGGGGGGGGGGGGGTTGAGGGGGTTCTGACACCCCCCGAAATTTTTTCATTTTTTAACTTTTCGGGCGACAGTCAAATATTTGCATGCCTTCACAGCGGCCACTAGTTGCCAAAGTTGGCCGTTCTACACACAAACACCCCACGAAAAAAATTCCTGGGTACGGCCCTAGTTAGTAGTGACTCGGTAGTGATTCTGGCGAAATATTGAGAACCCGCGAAGTGGCACGGCGTAGGTGACCGCTCCAATAATACCTTGACTTTGGCGAGTTGGTGCGTACTCAGACCAAGGCAGCGCGACTTAGACGAAGTCACGAGACCCAGATAGGAACAAAAATACACAGTCGTAAGTCGGCGCTCGTCTGTCTCTTTCTGTGTTTCCTATCTTCGTTTATGTCCATTCGTCCGAGTAGGTTACTGCCCCTCCCTCACTCCCCCCCCCCCCCCCCCCCCCACCACGTGACACGGGCCAGCCGCCGACACTGGCAAAATAGCTATGCTTAAGCAATACCAGGCAGAACCTTGGCTTTCATTCAGCATGTACGGCGTCGATATGACGTCATGCATGATGCCCTTCCTGAGGTCACAGGACTCCGAGTCTGTTGAGGTGCAGATATGCGCTCCTGTTTGAAGCATTAAGGCGAGAGCCTTCATGCCTCATCAAGCGCGAAATTTTACCGGCGTCCAGCGTCGTCCGTCTCCCGTCGGCGGCGTCACCACGAGTGACGCAAAAATCATCATCACGTGACAACGTCACCATATAACGTCACAGTGACGTCACACATAGCCAAAATTCGGGATGTCATTATGACGTCAAAGTGATGTCACGTGACGTGTAGTCGAGCGATGACGTCATTACATGACATCGTAGCTTGGTCAACAGTAGACCGATCACGGCGGCAGTGCAAAGGTGAAGTACCTCCGATTCTAGAGGCAGTGCAAAACCATTTTAGGCGCAGAAAGCTTTCTGGAAAGGGGGGGGGGGGAGGGGGCGCAGGCTCAATACATCGACTGACAAGAAAAAAAAAAAGATGGCTTTAGCCTTTCAGTCGTCTTAGGTGAGTGCATAAGGGACCCTGTTAGTTTTTTTGGAAGCTGCCGGTCTACTATGTGCTATAATTTATTTATTTATTTATTTATTTATTTATTTATTTATTTATTTGTTTGTTTGTTTGTTTGTTTGTTTGTTTGTTTGTTTGTTTGTTTGTTTGTTTGTTTGTTTATAGTACGCTCGGGTTATAAATACATTGCAGATTTGGTTTACAGAAGAAAAAATTGGCCGCCCGCGTATCTGCGTGCTTCGCTGCAAATGTCGTGTAAAGACGATAGAAGAGGCGCTGTGTGAGATATAGACGCCATCTGGCAATACGTCGGGAAACATGAGTGCTGTGTTGCGTGCTGGTAGTCCCGGCGCAGCAGCATGCGAAGACCGGCGGTGACCAACGCGACCGGCGGGGACGCCAGCCAGCCCGAAAACGCGGTTTGGCGCGAAGCGCTGAAGCAGAGAAATGTCCGCACTCAACGAGTACTCTCCACACACTCTTTTATTTACACGTCGCCTGGGTAAAACAGGAACGCCAGAGCGGCGCCCACAACCGGCAGCCTGAAGGCCGCCCACCACGCTGCTTTTTCATTTTTTAAATATTTTTTTTCACCTTCTTGGCCTTCTCAAAACTAAAGTTTTTCAACACCAACCCATGGCATTCGTACAGTGCAATACAGAACCGAAACCGAAACACAACAATGAGCTCGTGCGAAGGGCACGGAGGAAGGCAAATTTCAGCGCAGTCGCATTTTCAGCTTTGTTGAAACAGCGCTCACTAGACGACGACGAAGTAAAAGAAGGCACACGACAGGCAGCGCCTGTCCTGTGCCTTCTTTTACTTCGTCGTCGTCTAGTGAGAGCTGTTTCAACAAAGATGAACGCATACAAACTCGCTCAAGCTTCCATTCTTATGCATTTTCAGCGCAGCTTAAGAAACTAGGGTCCTTAAAATTACGTATGTATGCATTTTCTATTAAAGGAACACGCCACCTAATACTTACCTAATGATGTTGCACCTCAGATATGCATGATATTTACTTTTTGATCGACAACGTTCACAAGTATGAACAGCCGTACCAGTTCAAGACGGCTGGCCCTTGGGCAAGTGGTTCAACTTTGGCCGAGTGGCTGAATCGAGGGACGTGCCGACAAACAGAAAGACAGAAAGACAGACCAAAATTTCTGCGTTTAAGTTCCCCAAGAAAGACTATCGTCTTTAAAATAGGGACTGTTCGCTTGAAAGTCCACGTTTGTTGAAGAGAAAATTTGGGGAGGCACGAAGCATGTAGCGAAGGGTATTTCAGCTCCACTAACGTGAAACCTGTGGAGGGGCGAAGCATGCAGTGTGCGTCGGTGTTTACCGCAGTAATATCACTGCTGGTGAGCAGTGAGAAACATTAGACACAGAGACCCGCAGTGCGCTTTCAGTTAACGTGCACGCTGCGAATCTTGATTGTTCAACTACGCACAAGAGAAACCTCCCACCGGCACTACATTGCGGGTCAAGATCCGGTGCCTATATATACGGGGTGGCCGGTGAACGGTTGTGCAGCGCGAGCAGTCGGTTTTTCCAATCAAGAAACTCGCTAGCACACGCTGCCTGCGGCGGCGTTGTCTCTCGCGGGCGAGGGCGCGTTCTCGTTCCTCGCGAGCTGGTAGTTCAGCGTTCATCGCAGGAAGAGCGTTTCTATTGTCAACGCGCGCCGTTCGCTCTTTCTCGCCACACGGCGAGCGCTGAGGCGGGGGCAACCTGGCTTGCGCTCAAGCAAATGGACCGTCCGGACAGCAGACGACGACGCACGCCGACACGCCGAGACCCTAAGGTTCTTCGCCCCTAAAAAAAAAAGAAGCATTACAAACGATAAGAATAAAAGGGAAGCACGGAATAACTAGAAACATGTAGTAAAGCAAATTGCGCAGAATAATGCGTAGTATTGACAGGTTATACGTGCCAAAACCGCGATAGGATTACGAGGCAGGGTTGCCAATAATTTCGACCATCTATCGTGCATTAACGTCGCCCAGTACGCGGGCCTCTAGGGAGGAGGAGTAATCAACTTTATCTAATGAGAGTTTCAGGTGGCCCAGGCCTCAGGATCACTCCCAGGTTCAAACCCAGCCCCGCCAAGAAAATTTATTTTATCACCGGAGCTGTTCTGGGCTGGACGTGGCGACAGACGAGTGTCGGCGTTGCATGTCACGCTTCGGTTCTCGGATACGCCCACAGATGGCGTAACTGCTTCGATCGCGGACGAAGCGGTGCCGCACTGTGAAACGGGGAAGGGCGGCTCAGGCGTGAATGGTGCCTTAAGTGCCTGTAGCAGGGGCGGTTGGGGCAGGGGCTGCCACACGTTCTTTTCGGTGCATCTGTACGTCTTCCGGTAATCACAGTCGCCCACACAAACTCGCAGAAAATCAAAAGGGAAGCACAGGAGAATCGCAGCTCCACTTTCTCTACAGATTTCATATTGGAAGTTGATTTTTTTATTATTCATTTGCAACGGCCGTCTTACGTGACAGAGGGACGGACGCTTTTTTATGGAGTCGCCACGAAATGCTTACGCCCTGTAAATTTGAATGAATTATGGCCTATAGTGACCCCAAGAGCAAGTACTGCGAAACGCGCGTGAAGATGTTCGCAGTATATATATATATGACTGCATAAAGGGGCCTTCTATGTTATTACTCCTTATTACAAAATTATTGGGTTAGAATGCCCGAAGAGAAGGTGAAACGCTTCGTCACAGTGCACACGGAGCAGAGGCAAAGATGACCTTCGAACTACCATTAAGAGAGAAAATTGCATATCAGGCAGCGCTACTTGTAGGGTAAGTGTGAATATCATGCGTTCAAGACAACGAACAGCATGTCGACGTAACAATAGACCCTCTAACGGCACTGTGTGTTCTCCAAGATATTTTTTTTTTACAATGTAAAGTGACCCTGGCAGTTTACTTGCCAACTATGGACATTTCAAATATATTCTGGAGCGGAAGCCTCCGCAAGGCCTTAGCATCAGCAGATGTGAAGCCAGCATTTGCCAGGGTGTTTACCTCAAAACATGGCCTTCTCGTGTGATACCCGGTCCGAGATAAATTGCTTTTGTTCTGCTAACGTGAACGCCAGACTAAATATAAGATCAGAGCGAAAGTGGTTGGTTAGGCGAGTTGGTACGGCATACTTCAAATAAAAAGTTAGTTCAACGACGATTACGGTACTCCCTAGTTCGAATTCTGATCGCAGCTTCGTGTTGGGGCAACGACAACTGTGTTTGAAGTTTGGCTGTCCACAGCTGTAGGAATTTAACGTTCGTTACACATTGCCACAGAAACTGCCAGCGCTCGACCGGCTACGCACACCACTCTGTGCATTGCAGGCGTTGAGAGCCAAGCGAAGCGAAGCCTGCCGCAGTGCACGTGCCAGCCCTGCTTGCGCACGAGCTCCGACTTGGGGGCAGCGCGAGTGACAGAGGAAGAAAGCGAGGTTAGAGGCCAGTGGCTCGCGATATCGACAGACTCCGCGTTCGCTCTATCAGTTACATCGACAACGCCAACGGCGACGCCACTCAACGCAGGAACGGGCGCCTAAGAGCTGCGCTCTAAAATTAATAATAATATCTGGGGTTTAACGTCCCGAAACCACGATATGATTATGAGAGACGCCGTAGTGGAGGGCTCCGGAAATTTCGACCCCCCGGGGTTCTTTAACGTGCACCTAAATCTAAGTACACGGGCCTCAGACATTTTCGCCTCCATCGAAAATGAAGCCGCCGCGGCCGGGATTCGATCCCGCGACCTTCGGGTCAGCAGTCGAGCGCCATAACCACTAGACCACCGTGGCAGGGCGCGCTCTAAAATTGGCGCAGCTCGCACAAAGGCTCTGCCTTGGCTACGTTTTTTACTCTCTCATCTGTCTCTTTCCCACCCCTTACTATACTATATTATACATGGCAATGCTTGCTCTCTTTTTTTTTGTCTTTTTTTAGTCTGTGTCTTTCGATCACTTTGTCTCTGTCTATTTGTTTATCTCTCTTTCTATCTTTTTCTGTCTTTCTTCTCTTTCGCTCTTCCCTTTTCTTTCTTTCTCTTACTTTCTATATCTCTTTCTCTCCCTCTTTGTAGTCGTTCTGTCACCTTCTATCTTTTCGCTCCTAGACCATAACAGCTCTGCTGTAAAACTCCTATAGCGCGTATACGTGCCACAGAAATTGCGCAAATCCCACTACTCACTACATTGGTGCACTAAAAGTTAACAAGGGAGACTGAGAAAAAAATTAATTTATACAAGGTTAAGAGCTCGTCCTCGTAAAGGCTCTACGAGGGGCCTCCTCGCGTCACTACTCGTGTGCGATGGATAATTTGACGCTGCTCCTGCGCCTGTCAGCTGGTCAGCGCAGTCTCCCAGGAGGAATATGAGGGTGAAGGAATAGGGGGTAGCCCTGTGGGTGTGGTGTGGACATTTCGAGGTGCAGTGATACGTCGTACGCCTCGCTGCACGGAAGGAGCCGTATGAGGGATATTTTGTAGGGTGGAAGATATGAAGTATGAGAAGGCAGGGAAATGAATTAGTCTGAAGCTGCCGCGCCACGCAGCAGCTTCCTCTCGGTTGAGTGATTTCTGTCGTGGCTGGAAGGTACATACGGCTGTGTCTGTAATGTTGTAGCGTTTCAGTGTAGTTTAATGATTAAAGGGGTTGCTTGGGCGAGTTGGTACGACTTTTGTTGTAAGTCAGCGCTGTTGTATTTGTCCTTCTCTGCGTGGTCTTTTGTCTTTCGCGCTGTTTGCCTCCAAGAAGTTTAATGGTTCCTTTCGGCTCCAAGACTTACCCCCGACCTTGAGAATTGCTGCGGCCCCTGGAATGGCTGCTTGACCGAGACTGGGCGCGGGAACGGTGAAGTGGTGCAGTAGTAGTCCTTGTTGTCCTTAGGTTGAACGACGTTGCCTTGTCGGGCTTTCCCCCCTCTTGTGTTTGATGCCCCGCCATTCTCTTCTGCTGTCGGGGTACGTGACTCTCGTTCAAGGGCCTTGCTGGATGCTTTGCTGGACACCGAGAGTCGGTGGCGGCAACACACAGGCGGTGAACGCCGATTAGTGGCAGCACGTTTAACAGCTTCCCTTGTTAACCATCTCGACAGAGTGCCTGGGCGGTGATTGAGTGTGTGCCCGTTCATGATGATTATCATTTGCTATCTACGACACACGGCAAACCTCGACCATAACAGCAGTGCTGTAAAACAGCGCAAGAGACAGAGCACCTGTAAAAGATCGGACACAGACGGCAGCGGTGGTCTGGCCCACACTTTCAGATACAATTTCCACTGCAGCAGTTTTCGTTAAACATCCTTGGTGTCAACGCCACGATATGATTAATAATAATATCTGGGGTTTAACGTGCCAAACAGGCATTCTAGGTTTGACCCCTTTGCGCCAATTTGGCCACTTTTTTTTAGGCCGGTGACGGCAGAAAAACCGTCATTCCCAGGATTTTGGGACATCTGTACGTGGCGCCATCTCTCGGCGGCAGTAACGGCGTCCTGCCATAATTGAATAGAATAGGCGAAGAAAAAATAATCTGACAAGAAAAGCTAGTTACCAGAAAGGACTCCCGGTTATATGCAGCAGAGACCAGCTGGAACATTTTGATGAAATTGCAGTATCGCACTATACAAATCATGTGGCTTCCCGGGACAATTGAACATCGCCCATTAGAAACACACGGGGCCCCATTGTAAAATACTAAACACTCTGGGAAGCCAAGCGGCTTGCAGTGCGACACTCTAATTTTACCAGAATGTTGAAATAGGTCTCTGCTGCATATATCCGGGAGTCCTTTCTTGGTAACTAGCTTTTTTTTGTCAATTATAATTTTTTTCGCCTATTTCGCATTCAATTACGGCAGGCCACCGCTGTCACCGATGTGAGATGGATCTACGTGCACAGGTCCCCAATTCCTGGCCATGCTTGGCTATTTAGACGTGATAGTGTTGAAGAGCTCGTTTCGCAGGAACACCGGCGTCGGCGTCGGTGTCGGCGTCGTTGGTTGTGAACGAAAAATCAGCGTTGTCCGTGAGCGAGAAATCAAGACAGATGCTAATATAATGTATAATAAAAATATTTGGTTCTAGTGAGAATCGAACCCAGGCTTGGTGCTTGACAAGCAGCTGTTCTACCACAGAGCCACGCCATTACTCGAAAGTGCTTCGGAAGAAAAAACACTATAGGAATGTCATGTAGTGGAAGGAGTCTCCTTAACGCATGTAATATTGCGTGGCAAAAGCGTAGAATCGCGCCAGGCATCAAAACATGTGAATTGCTCAACGAGTGGGTGTTTTAAAGGTCCACCTATTACAAAGCGCCCAGGCATATTTGATCATCATCGTCAGTAAAAGCATCAACAAAGGGAATAGCTGCGTAGGTTCGCGTATTGCCTTACTGACGCGTAGTGGGCCATTCACCGATTCGCAAAAGGAATGATTACGGCGTAGTGGGCACTTCGCAACTCTACTTGCAGTAGGCATTCTAGAATAGTTTGAAACGGCCAATGTTACGCGCACAGTCATTCGTTTTCTTACGGCACGGTTGAGGCATGCACCGAGAACAGAAGCCAAATTAGCAATTGATGAGGCGATGCGCACGGGTGCCCGATTACGCTATCGCGCTCTACTCTTGAAGGCGAAGCTCAAGCGTCCTCCAGGTTTTTTGGCTGCTTTCTCTTTCCTCGATTATAGACCAAGTAATCAATCAATCAATCAATCAATCAATCAATCAATCAATCAATCAATCAATCAATCAATCAGTGTTTATTATATCAACCTAATACAAAAACATGCTTACAAAAGTATTTGGTCCATTAGCCTGCGTGGCTAGTTAGTGGTCCAATCTATTACATGAGTATTTTATTACATGTCAGGAGCGGAGGTGCAGTTAATATGATTATGTGTCTATACACAAATTCAATGACAGGGTAGCTTTTAAGGTATATTTTATATAATAAATACACATGACAATAAATGCTGAATTGCTACAAATATTCTCAGTGCTAAAGAACTAAAGGCATACATTGTAACAATACGGAAGGTAGTGATACCACAAAATAATTAGCACAATTTGTGCACAAAAATTAACTGCGTTGAAGGATGAAAACAATCGAACTGACATCAGAACTAGAAACAAAAAGAAAGAAAGAAAAAACTATGCCGGGTGTGTCGTGAAAGAAGTGCGGACGAGAGCTTAACTTTGGTTAAGAACATGAATAATTTACAAAATGCATTTTACAAGTCAATTTAAAGTTGCGGGCAAGTTTAATTTCAAGTGGAATTGTGTTCCGAATTTAGCACCAATCGATATCTGGTGACGTCGCAGCCGCTGGCGTTCGAGCAAGCGGTGTCAAAACATGGTGGCCGAGGCGTGTTTCCAGCTCCCAAAGTTGAATGCGGCACAAAACAAAAAGACTTTAGGATACATGGCTGGGACTCGGAGAAAACTGCTGTATGGGGCCTCATCTTGCAGACCACTTATTGCTGAACATGACTTTAAACCGCATTTGTAAGCGAACAGGATAGTCGAAAGTTCTTGGCATCCAGCTGGAGCTCTGCACTCATCGACATGACAAATCTACAAGCTTACCGCATTTTACATGATTGTAGTAGTTTTTGTCGGATAAAAGTAATCGTAATGTTCCTCTGTTAAAGTTTTTCGGTAGTTGTGGCAAAAAAAATAATGTCATGAAATTCTCGAGATGCTTTGAAAATGGTTGCCTTATTATTCGAAAACCATTCGAATAGTATTCGGTTTGTATTCGATTCGGTGTCATCACTGTTCGACTCCTATTCGATTTGGTTCTAAGATTCACTATTCGCATACCCCTAATGATTACTTAAAGGGTCCCTCTAACACTTTTCCAGACCTCATTGTTTTACATTTTAGATGCGAAGTATCTTAAGGCGGAGCTCAATCCGATGGTGGTGGTGTGCGGCGTGACCACCCTTACTGCGCATGCGCATACCCTCTCCACACACCTCCTCTCCCCTCTCCCCTTCCCCTCTACCCTTCCCCTCTCCCTCTCCCCTCCCCCCACCACTTTCCCTCTCTCCTTCCCCTCTCCCATACCCCTCTCCCCTCCCCCTTTCCACTCTTCCTCTGAAACGCGGGCTAGACATGGCGAAATTCTCTCCTGCGCAACGCCGCGATGAGCTCGAGCGCATGCGCGTCCCCTCCCCTTCTCTCTCCTCTCCTACGCTGCCCCCCTCTCGCCCGCCTGTCGACCGCGTTCCCGCTCGCCCTGTGAGAATTAACGGCCAGGCTAGATGGAAGATACGACGCGCGTAGCGTCCCTCTTCGCGTTCCACGACGCGAGGTCGGTAGCATGCCCAACAAACGCCAACGGAACGCGATCGTGCAAGTGCTCCGGCTTCGCATCGCCTCATGGTCCCCTTTAGCGGGAGATGGTGTAATTTTTTTACTTTCGGTTTGCGAAGACTGAAGGCTGAAGAGATTATTGCACCAAGAACGGCAGCTATAGGGGCACGCAGTCGGAAGTTATTCAGCCTAGAACATTCAAAATACAATAAAATGGAGGCCTACCCTCAACTCGATTTTCGCGGGGTCACCTGACCACATTTCACTCGCCCTGTGACGTTTGATGGCGCCCCAATGAAATGAACTGAGAGATCCTACGTACGGGAAGCTTGCATACAATGTTGCCCGTTCTTTCCAACGTAATGATGACGCCGTTGCGATAGTAACAAACAATGTGGTGCAATAAGAGTGAACTGCACGTGTGAAAAAAGGCAGATCGCGAACGCCTCTACCATGTTTTGTAGTTTTAGTCATCTTTCTTGTTGCGATGGCGTCTATATCAACGCTCTTACATTTTTTCTCTTCAGTTTCTTCAAACAACGGCGCCTAGAGCGTCCCCAGCGCGCTTCCTGCAGCGCCGTGGTGTTCGGCGTATTCTTTGCCGGGCGCTGCAGTTTTAAAGCTGAAAAAGTGTAAGATCGTTCGTCTAGTTGGTGTTCAGTAAAAAAGCATGCCAATGAAAAACTAAACCCAATAATAGCCCCTTTTGTGATGCAACGCCGTTATTACATCTAACGTTATATTTATCCAATCATAGGCCAGCGCTCATCTTCATCATTTCCGCCCGCAATAGTTCTGGCGAGCGCCACTACGCGTTAATGCGGTCGGCAGCGATGTAGGCGCTTCAAAAGAAGTGTTGGAGGGCCCCTTTAAAGTTCACGCATTATTAAACCTGAGAGCTTCTGGTAGGTCGGCGTAATGCCTGGCAGTTCATTTGAGACCAAGTGAATATATGAAGTCATTCGAAATCGTCGTTCTTTCGGAATGCCCATTTTCTACACTTTGGTACCCCCAGCTGCTGTTTCTGTCGGGCCTACATCGCGTAATACAGCGCTGAACATTGACGGCTAGCAACCACAAACCTGCGGCGTTTAAAGAGCGCTCACCGTTGTCACAGTATCTTTAGAGACTTCTTACATCCAGTTGTTCACTAAAAGAAAGAAAGAAAGAAAGAAAGAAAGAAAGAAAGAAAGAAAGAAAGAAAGAAAGAAAGAAAGAAAGAAAGAAAGAAAGAAAGAAAGAAAGAAAGAAAGATGCTGGAAGTTCGGGTAAGGCAGGGGCGGTGCAAGGAGTTGGAGGTAGTCTCTTTTTTTAAGAGCAAATACGAATCCTCGGTGGTCTTTTCCCGCTCACGTCTCTATTTAAGACAAATCTTGATTACGCACCATCAAGGCACAAAATGAAAAGGCATGGCAGAAAGAAAAAAAGAGACAAGCACCCTCCCAGTTTGGGCACCAGAATTTGGCGAAGCGTATTTGTACTTTTTTTTTTGCGGCACACTCTCATGGAGCCTCGCACACGTGCCGGTGAACCCTCTATCAACGTGTGCCATCTGAAACTGCTGTCCTTTAGTCTCGCGGACTCATCCACAAGTAGTCCGGCAGAGGGAGCTCGCACGTACAATCTCTATTAAAGGCACTGTTGTTGCTTCGTTGACTTTTATCTGGATGCCGGAGCTCGTGCTTGTTTGCTTTCTTCTTCTTCGGTTCTCGTTTCGCGAAACGGCACGCGCCTCAGTTTCTCGAAGCAAGAGATGCATCTGTACCTTGTCGTCGACTCGAAAAGCACGCCCGCTGGTTCGTTTGCGTGCTACGGCTGAGCGCACAGGTATACACAGGTATACGAAGATACCTGTCGCTGATCACGGGGCGGCGTTTGTGTACATTGTAGCGCCCGATTGGTATGGCCCTACGGGCGTGTGGTTTTGCTTCGATACTTATCTGTGTGTAGGTGCGGGCTCGAACGCGCCTGCGCGTGTGTTCGAATTCGCTGACTTCGCGCGAGTGTGTCTGTATCTACACGTGGCTGTACATAGCCTAGAATCGGAACACCTCGAGAAAACGAGTTGTGTGTGTCTGTGGAGTGTTCGGGCTTACCTCTGCGCGGTTTGAGTGCGGTGCGAATGTCTTCGCTTGAAGCGGCGCGCGAAACGTTCAAGGGCAATTGCTCAAACAGTTCGGCCTCCGCAGTGTCCGCTACAGGGGTGGCGTCAGGATTTCTTTAAATGGGGGGAGAGTCGGCCATTTTGGTGCGACGTGCCACTTGGCCAGGCGTTGGCGGGTCAATAACACGCTCTCTCTTCCCAGCCAGTGGAACACACGAATCATTTCGGGGACATTGTTTTCCTTCCACCGTATGACATTATCACGACGTCACAAATCGGTAAAATTTGTGATGTCATCATGACTTACTATGGAATCACATAATGCGACGTCAGATGATGACGCCATCACATGACGCCGTCGCTCGGTCAAAGGTGAGGCGATCACGGAGGCAGTGAAAAACCGGGTGAAGTGCAGACAGCCTTTTTTTTTTGGTGGGAGGTGGGGGGGGTTGTGCGGGGGAGCATCAGCACAATCGACTCAGAAGAAAAAGAATCAAAAGAGGATTGATTCTGCCTTCGAGCCCTCTTAGGCAAATACATAAGGGACTGCGCGTGAGTTTTCAATATTCCGAAGACCCAAACCACTGTGCTCTCTGGACGGCGTGAGACAACCGGTCTTTACCATGGCTGCCTTGTGTTCCCATATGAACACAAGGCAGCCAAAGGTTGTATGTGTGCCTCCCTGTCCTGGTCTTTGTGCTGTTTCTCCTACCATATGAACGCTCCAGTAACTGTCGAGAGGCGCAGAATAAAACTGCGAGGCATCGAATCAACGTACGCTATGTAATAAGCATACGCGCACGCCTCTGTGTTGACTACTTCAGTCCTCGCGGCGAGTCACAGCCTGAATGAACTCCGATGCCCTGTTTAATGCGGCTCTTCACTTTAAGTGCGTAGCACGTTAAAGGGGCCCTGCAACACTTTTCCAAGT
Organism: Rhipicephalus sanguineus; assembly: GCF_013339695.2. Taxonomy (NCBI): domain Eukaryota; kingdom Metazoa; phylum Arthropoda; class Arachnida; order Ixodida; family Ixodidae; genus Rhipicephalus; species Rhipicephalus sanguineus. Next base: position 118,342,435 of record NC_051182.1, on the reverse strand, counting down.
AACCTTCGAATTGCTTCATTAAAAGAGTTTCTTGCCTCACGAATCGACCGCCGCAAAAAATTTTAGAATCCGTCAGTACGAGCGAAGTTACCGAGATTTGTCGCACGCTGTAATTGCTATCTCTCTTCTCTCGTCCCGATGAGCGCGCCGGAAGCTAAGCAGGGAGGGATGGCCGGGGGGAAAGAACTTACGTCACGCGCGCGTCAGGACTTCGAGCACTTTTTTTAAATGCGAAGCATTTCTTAGCGAACTTCTGCGACTTTGAGCGTATCTATCTATCTATCTATCTATCTATCTATCTATCTATCTATCTATCTATCTATCTATCTATCTATCTATCTATCTATCTATCTATCTATCTATCTATCTATCTATCTATCTATCTATCTATCTATCTAGCCGCCTACGACATTGTGCTCTCCTGGCCGTTTCGTTAATCGGATGTATACCAAAATTGGTGTGTCATAACATGGCCTTATTACGAACATAAATGACAGGTCATATCATAAAAATCATGACACGCATGTCATGAACAGCATGATTTACAATCCACAGCCTTTAGGCTCCCTGGCCGTTCCGTTAATTTCATATACACCGAAATTGGTACGACATGACAAGAATTCATGACGAACATAATGACTGGTCCTAACATGCAAATCATGACGCGCATGTCATGTGCAGCATGATTTACATGACATGGTCTCTGGGCGCTCGCGGCCGTTTAAATGAAGGGATATATACGAAAACTGGTATGACGAGACATTTCTCTATGAAGAACATAGCTGACTCGTGATAACATGAAAATCATGACATGCATGTCATGTGACATGATTTACATGCCACGCTCGTGGCGCACGCGCGGTCGTTTCGCTAGATTGATATACACCAAAATTGGTATTGTGCTATGTGACTGTATGAAGAATATGAATAACAGGTCGTAGAATGAAAACCATGACATCCATGACATGTATGTCATGATTTACATGCCTCGCTCATGGTGCATTTGCGGCCGTTTTGCTGGCATAATATGCACCAAAATTGGTATTGCGCGACACGACCGTATGACGAACGTAAGTGAGAGGTGGTAACATGAAAATCATGACATGCAAGTCATGTACAACCTGATTTACATGCCACGCTCATGGTGCGCTAGCGGCCGTTTCAGTAGATTGATATACACCAAAATTGCTATTGCGCTAAGCGACTGTATGAAGAACATGAATAACAGTTGGTAAGATGAAAACCATGACATGCATGTCATGTATGTCATGATTTACATGCCACGCTCATGATGCATTCGCGGCCGCTTCGCTAGCTTGATGTACACCAAAATTGGTATTGCGCGCAGCGACTGTATGACGAACGTAAATGAGACATGGTAACATGAAAATCATGACATGCATGACATGTACGACATGATTTACATGTCAAGGTCATGGCGCATTCGTGGCCGTTTCGCTTGCGTGATATACACCAAAATTGGTATTGCGCGACGCGACTGCATGACGAACGTAAATGAGAGGTGGTAACATGGAAGCATGACATGCAGGTCATGTACGTCATGATTTGCAAGCCAGACTCATGATACATTCGCGGCCGTTTTTATAGCTTGATATATACCAAAATTGGTATTGCGTGACGCGACTGTATGACGACCATGAATAACGGGTGGTAACATGAAAACCGTGACATGATGTCATGTATGTCATCATTTACACACCGCGCTCATGGTGCATTCGCGGCCGTTTCGCTAGCTTGATATACACCAAAATTGGTATTGCGCGAAGCGACTGTATGACGAACGTAAATGAAAGGTGTTAACATGAAAATCATGAAATGCATGTCATGTATGGCATGATTTACATGCTATACTCGTGGTGCACTCGCGGCCATTTCGCTCGCTTGATATACACCAAAATCGATGTTGCGCGATGTGCCTGTATGACGAACATAAATGAGAGGTCTCAACATGCGAATCATGTTATGCATGTCATGTACGGTATGATTTACATGCCACTGTCATGGTGCGCTTCAGGCCGTTTTGTTAACGTGATATATACCAAAATTCGTATGGCATGACTCGAGTGCGTGATAAACATAAGCGACAGGTCATGCATTGTATATACCAGCAGAATATGCGTTTCATTGGCATGGTGTATACTAGATTGTGCATGCATGCGTGCATGGCAAACATGTGATATATGGTGGACTAGATTCCATGGCATGAATGATTTCATTTGGCTCAAAGACAAACAAGGCGATGTACGCAGCTCTTTGCTGGCTGCTTCGCATTACATCGATTCCCACAGTGCGTGGGATCTGCCGAATTTTTTTCTTTTGAAAGCGCGGCTTATTACTTTTAGTGTGATCGCGAGCGCGGGCACATGGCGGCCTCCCGCGGCGGCCATGCACGGTAACTATGCAGCTCACGATGCTCAAATAAGCCAATGACCGTGAATTTGGGTATATGGCATCATTTGTGGAAAGAAAAGGGAGCGATTTTCTAGCTGTCCTTGAGAATCATCCAAGCCACGGGCTGCGCTATATTGTTTGGCTCGCGTGTTCTCAGGAGCCTCGACTACCAATTGGCAGTGTTTTCTGACCATGCTGAGAGAGTGTTGCAGGGCCCCTTCAAGGGCCCGGCTTGTCGTCATTCCACTGGCTCACGTCGCATGGTTCAAGTAGGCACATCGCAACCTCATTTGTTTTCTACGGAGCCGTATGAATTCAGGGGCGTAGCCAGAAATTTTTTTCGGGGGGGAGGGGTTCAGCCATACTTTATGTATGTTCGTGCGTTCGTTTGTATGTGTGTGTGTATATATACGCACGCAAAATTGAAAAATTTCGGGGGGGTTCAACCCCCCCCCCCCCTGGCTACGCCCCTGTATGAATCCTTCTCGGGAAGGGGGTACGTCTTCTGCGTTATAGACGCAATTTTGCCGCTAAATCTTACTGCGAAACTTCACAAAACTACTGCACATCAGAATTTTACATTGCTGTTTCTACACATCGTTTTTGCCTCGCTTTGCAGCTACTTGCTGCAATAACTTCTCTGTTTTTCACTGCAATTCCTAAATAATGCGGGTCCTCGTCTATATTGCCGTTGTTTGGAGAACTAGTCAACCGGATGTTATATGTCAGATTTGTTCGTCTTCGCGTTGGACGACGGCAAATGTTTCGCCCCGTAGACTGCTTCTCCTTATAACAGCAGTCGCGAAGTTTTCAGCTTTGGTATATGCGCATTTTTATTTATTTTTATTTATTTAATACTGCCAACTTGTTTTACAAGCCATAGGCAGGAGTGGATTGTACACAAAAGAAAATGTTGAACAATCTGTGAGAACGGTTCCAAACAAATCTGTGAAATAAAACTAAAAACAGTGTTGAACAATTTCTTCAGTATGTGAAACAAGAAACAACAGGTTCCAGTAAAACACACACGATAATACAGTTGAAAATACTGGTAAGAAAATACATGGACCACAGGGTGAAAAAATGTTTCAGTTTAGGACAAATAAAATAACTACAAGGGGAAAAAAAAGAGAAGAATGTGCAAAAGAGCGCATGTTCACGCAGTAGTCTGCTCGACAACGATAAGAAGGGTGTAATGGCTTTTGTTTCAATGTCGCACGCCATCTGGAAAGCGACAGACGCCACAGGAAACATCTCGGTCATAGATGAGCGAGAGCGTGCATAAACGACGACATGGTTGGGCTCTGTAATACATTTTCAGGCAATGCGTTCCATTCATGGATTGTACGAGGGAAGAACGATTTTTTGAACATGTTGGTTCGGCACGAGTATTCGATTAACTTGAACGAATGAGATGAACGGGTTGGGCGCCTACTACACGGTTTAATATACAATTCCCTATCTATTTTGACATGTTGTCGATAAATCAGGTATAACATCTTGAGCCTGTCTCGATAGCGTCGTACCTCTAGAGTTTCGAGGTTCGCGTCCTGTAAAAGAGCACTGACGGATGTATGACGACGGTAAGAATTAAGATAAATCTGACTGCTTTCCGCTGTATGTTTTCGATTTCGCTTACGTTTGATTGGGTGTAAGGGCCCCAGACAGGAGTAGCGTATTCTAGTAATGGTCTTATGAATGTCTTGTAGGCCAACAATTTTATATTGCTCGTAGATTTAGCCAAGGTTCTTCTCAGGTATCCAAGTTTCTTCATGGCCTTTTTTTAATGTGAGCTACATGGTTACTCCACCTAAGGTCCGACGTGATCACTAAACCGAGGTATTTATATTGCGTGACAGACGATAAGTTATGGCCATTAATGCTGTACACAAAAGGTAACGACTTCTGTTTGCGTGTTATGGTCATCGATACTGTTTTTCTGAGGTTAATGCTCATTTGCCATTCTAAGCACCAAGTAGCTATAACTGATAAAGATGAATTTAGGATAGCCTGATCTGCCTCGCTGTGGATTTCATTGTAGAGTATGCAGTCGTCTGCAAACAACCGAATTTTAACTGGTATGTGTTGCACTATGTCATTAATGAACAGTAGAAAAAACAGGGGACCCAAGACTGATCCCTGTGGTATTCCAGACCGCACATCAGATGAGTCCGACTTTGCGTCGTCGACAACGACTGTTTGTCGCCTGTTTGTCAGATACGCCTCTATCCATTGAAGTAGCTGGTCGTTTTTGAGAATGGGTTTTAGTTTTAATAGCAACTTTTGATGGGATACACGGTCGAAGGCCTTTTCAAAATCCAAAAATATTATGTCAATTTGACCTTGGCTGTCCAGTGCTGCCGCAATTTCATGTACGGTTTCCAGTAGTTGCGTTACGGTTGACATTCCGCGACGGAAGCCATGTTGTCGTGTGTCGCAGAGGCCATTATTTTCAATGAAGACTGAAATGTGCTTAAATATAATGTGCTCCATCAGTTTCGATGAGGTACAAAGAAGAGAGATAGGGCGGTAGGAGGACAGCAGTGAGCGGTCTTCTGATTTAGGGATGGGAATAATCTTTGCATGCTTCCAGTCGTGTGGTATTTCTGCACGTGAAAGTGATTTGTTGAAAATAATGCACAGATATTTGGCGCACCATTCCGCATATCTCCGGAGGAAAGCATTAGGTATTTCATCGACGCCTGGCGATTTTTTCACGTCAATGCCAAGAAGCAAGGACAGTACTCCCGCTTCGTTTATGTCGAGGGAGCTTATGGGCGGAGTAGCGTCTAGAACAGATATGCGTGGTATCTTGCCATCATCACTCGTGAACACGGAGCAGAAGTACTCGTTCAGTGCATTTGCAATTCTGAGTTTGTCAGTCAACATGATACCATCAACACAAATATCAGACACGTGGGTCTTCTTTGGCGATAGATATCTCCAGAACTTGTCCGGGGATGACTCAAGAAAGTTTTTCAGTGAAACATTTTGATAGTGATCTTTAGCTTTTAATATGCCGTTTTTAAGCTGTCGGCGCAGGTTGGTTAGCTTATCAGAGTTTGCTTTTGATGGTCGTACCGTATGCTGCTTTCTCACTTTTTTTAATTTTCGCCCAAGACGCACAAGGTTTCTTGTCATCCACGGATTCGTTTCACACACATATTTTCGCTTCTTGGGCACAAAATTGTCGATACAGTTGTGAACAAGTTTTTTAAAGAAGCACCATAAGCTATGAACAGAGCCGTCATGTGATTCCGAAAGACATACAAATTTGGAAAACTCATTATCTAAAGCATCAAGTATGTCGACGTCGCTAGCATGTGAGTACACAGGAATTAAGTGTTGGCTTTTAGATGGTTTTAATCGGAAGTTTAACTCTAACGTAAGAGATGCCATTCTGTGATCTGAAATTCCCTCAAATATGTCGACTCTCGGATTGCGCTTGAGGACGTGGTCGTTTACCAGGAAAAGATCTAATATGTTAAGTGCGCGAGTCGGTTGTTTTACTAGTTGCGTCAGCCCATGAAAAAGAACGATATCGGTTAAAGGTTCTGCTGCTGCGCAAAGAGCATTAGGGAAATCAGTTGACCAGTCAACTGACGGGGCGTTGAAATCACCAGCAAGCAAAATGTTCTTACAATGCGTGCCAGCTGTACACAAAAATTCATTCAAATTGTCAAAAAATGTGTCACAGTTTGGTGGGCGGTAAAAACCGGCGATTACGAGATGGAAGTCGTTTAAAAAGACTTTCGCAATGACGCATTCGGTGTCTGCTATGTCAGGGGATCTTTGAACATGCATGGACTCTCGAAACAACAAAGCGACTCCGCCCCCCCGGGAATCTCGGTCCTTCCTATATATTTTGTACCCTGGTGGTGTTATCTCGAAGTCTAAGATACCTGAGTGCAGCCAAGTTTCAGATATTATTACGACATGCGGCTCATGCGCCACTATAATACTTTGCAAGTCGCTAACTTTGTTTACGATGCTGCGGGCGTTCAGATTAATGATGCGGAAGTATTTTTGAGTGACCGAAGAAGTTCACTGTTTCTTCCTAGATTTTTGTTGGCTGCTAAAACGGGAATTCTTTTCATCTCAGCAGCATCCCAAGCATATGTATCTCCATTTATGATGACTTTGTCGTGTACAAGTTTCACTTTCTCGCCCTTTTTCCTGATATTTGCAGTGCTTTCCCATAAGTACCTCCTGGTCTGCCTAGTTTCTGGTGAGAAGTCTTCGGCAACTGAGATATCTTTTCCCTTCAGTTTAGAGCAGTTTCTGAGTACATTAATTTTTTCACGGTGATCAATTAACCGGAGCACTACCGGTCTGTTTTTGTTTCGCCTCTTTTGTCCTATTCGGTGAATTCTTTCGACTGTTGACACCTTTACACCGAGCATGTTTTCAAATATTTCAGAAACCACCGTATTTGTTAGTGACTGGAATGTTTCATCAGGACGTTCCGGTAAACCGAACACAAGAAGATTATTGCGTCTGCTCCTGTCTTCGAGGTCGATCAGTTTGGTTTGTATGGTCTGGATAGTTGCCTCAAGGCTGGAAATTTTGCTTGTGAGTTCTGTAAATGCTGCTGTCGAATTTTCGACCTTGGATTCAATAGTGTCAAGCCTTGCTTGCATGGTTTTTTGACCATCAAGGATTTGGCGCAAAAGCTCCTCTGTGTTCAGCCCAGGGTTCGATTCCACATCACCACACATTATCAGCAATGAGCATACAACATCTTGAACAAAAAAGTACAACTTATTTAGACATGTGGGGCACGTCAGCTGGATGAAACAACGGTTGCTAGTTTTGACAGTGGAGTAATTTTTACTAACCTGCATGAAATACAGGAAGGGGTTCATGTTTGCTGGGGAGCAGCTGACGTGCCCACTGAAGAAATTGCAGCTCGGTCCGTCTCTTATAGTCGGCCGCATTGATGACGTCGAACTGGGGGGTGGGTAGATCTGGTCAATGTGGCCGTCGAAGTAACAGTGGCCGTCGAAGCAGCAAAGAAATCCATCTGCGCAGGCGCCTCCAGTTAAGTCTGTCGATGCGGTGCCGTACGTTTTTCCATCTGCAGATGCGCTGCTCAGTCCAGTCGAGCCGACGAGAACAATCTGCATGAAATACAGGAAGGGGTTCATGTTTGCTGGGGAGCAGCTGACGTGCCCACGTCAGCTGACGTGCCCACGTGCTGACGTGCTCATCTATACTTATACAGCGAGTATATACCATTTTGATGGTATATACTCGCAAGTTCAATGGAATGGAAGGGGAGCGGTAAGAATCATGTGAAAAAAGAATGCACTACATATTCTTATGTGTGTCTTAGCCTCAACCAATGAATGTACTAGCTTAAAAAGAAGAAGCAGCGATAAATTGCTCGCTGAGGAGACCGATAAACGTACAGTGTGACGCAATAATGGAACGTCCAACTGTGTACAAGAAAAAGAAAGAATCTTGCTCACGGCACGCCGTAGGCGCCAATTTCTTTAACGTTCTTAAGAAATTATTTTCGAAAAGCTTTGATAACGTCAACGGAACAACGGTTACTTGTGTATATACAGTCAGAAATGCTCATCTATACTTATACAGTCATAAATGCTCATCGCTTAATTGGTGCTTCATTCTTGTGTGCTCTATTTATTTACACAGACAAACCAATGTAAGAGTGCGTGTCACATAGCTCGCCTTCAGGGATTGCCTGCCTTTCACGCAGTAAGCTTGTTTGGGGATAATTCATCACGGCAACCACGCGAAATGTGCGCTCAGTGTACATACTCTGTAAACAGGTAACTCCTGCAAACAATTCTGTGCTTTCTTTTTCTTCAAGATTATTATTTTGAGCGCAAAATCTTCCCTCGTTTTGAAAGCATTAACAGAAATGCCCAGGGGGGCTTGTGCGGGGTGTTTTCGTAGAGCGCTGAGGGCCAAACCCTTGAGGATCGCGCCGGCGTTATTTATACCTAGCACGCAAGAAAGGCACGCCCGATGAGGGTGACTCCGTATCTCATCGCGCTCAATATCCAGCAGTGATGTTCCGTACTACGCCGAAGAATTCCCAGTCTAAGACACGAAAATTCCCTGTTTCCGGAATATTTCCCCTGCATACTTCACAAAAAAAAAAAAAAATCCCGGCATATGTTTCTGCACAATGGTAGTAATGCACTCCCCCCCCCCCCCCCCCCCCCCCCCACACACACAGGTATAAATGCATGTGTGTGACGCATTTGCGACTATTAAAATCATGACTAGCTCCTGCGCCCTTGCGCAACACAATAGCACGGCCTTCGTAACTCATGCGTTCTAAGCGCATTTGGCGCATACGTGGGCTTCGAGTCTAACACTCGGAGTGAACTACAAATCGCACCACATAATTATCAGACACAAATCTGAAGGGCTATGCTTGCGTGCGGCATGCGCCAGAACCGATTGCGCAAGCCGAATGGCACATTCTGACTATTATGTGTTGGTCATCATAGCGGAATCTCCCCAATTATGAAACTCTCTGCAACATCGCAAACATTCCCCAATTGTCTAAAATTAGGACTGAAAATTCCCCGAAAAAGAGAAAATTTCCTGCACGAAACATCGCCGATATCCAGAGGCCGAAGAAGTTTCAAGGTCAATCTTGGTAGGACGATACGAACACTTGCACACCCAATCCAAGACGATGGCCACAGCTACAATTAAGACACCACGCCACTAAAAACATTTCGTGTAGCGAAAAGAAAGAAAACTTACCTTAACAGATGCGCTGGTTGCAGGCTCTCTTCTCTTCGCAGCTACATACTACAGCAAGAAATGGCTCCGGAATAACTCCTTTGTCTAAAATGCTCGTCATGAAGGGCACATGTCCTTTAATGCAGAATGTGCATTCATATATTGTTGCCTTTTTCGTTTGGGGCAATTGTTGAGCTACAGGAATGCTGCGAGCAACTGCTATGAATGTGCATCCGTTCTCTCGAATCTGTGCCGGCGAAAAAAAATCACGCCATTTCCACGAAGCGAATGATGATTGAGGAGCTGACTCGGAGATAATCGGGTTTTGCCTGCGTTATTATTATCATCATCAAGGCTCTCGAAGAACAACAGGAAGAAGACTTCTCTTTCGCGCGAGCGTGCGCATGCTACAGTTGGCTACGCTAAAGTCCCTAGATTAAAAGGACAAATCTAGGGACTTTAGGCTATGCTATATGTGGTTTTGCCTGAGTTAATATCATCAAGGCGCTCGAAAAACAAGAGGAAGAACTCTCTTTCGCGCGAGCTGCGCCTATAGCGGTCGCCTTTGGAACTAAGGTTACGCATACGGCGCGGGACTTTGCCCCAGCTAAAGAACCTGGCGAGCCAGCTCCTAAAACGAGTGATCTCGAAACAGAATTTTTGGAGCGGGTTTCGTGCGGTTTACGAGTAGTGGGCGGTAGTTGGTACCTAGACCAGTGATTCTCAAATGGGGTTCCGCGGAGCCGTCTTAGGCGTGCCGCGACGCCATCGCCCGCGAAAAAGAAGTTTTTGCAGGCGAGTTTTGACCTATTCGCAGTTCCAGGTCCTGCTCCAGCAACTGCAGCAACATTCTCAACAAGATCACTTCGGCTGTCCCAACGCCTCAATTAAAAAAACGCCAGGCCTGTGCTGAAACCGCAGCACAGTCACAGCGAAAGCTGGAAGAGCGGCGTTTCTAGTGCCCGTTAAGCTCTCTTGGGGCTACAATACAAGTACACTAGAAATGTGCCCACTACGCCATAAATCACAATTTTTGTGAAGTTGGGAAGCACCTATATACTAAGCCATTATTCGTCATTCTACGGAGAAGCGAGGCACCAGCTACACGTCCGTAAGGCATTATGTGCACTTTGTTGACGCGACGACTGATTACGATGAATAATTATGGCTCAGCCCTTTGTAATGGGTTGGAATCTTTAAACGGCCCACCAGTTATGTAATTTGCATTGGGTGACGCCCGGTCGCTATTTCCCTCTCCCGTCATGCTGTATAACATACGTTGACGTGGGAGAGACGGGGGGGGGGGGCGAAGAACTTTACTGAGACCCCGAGGAAATGGATCATGCGCTTATGGGCTTCCTTGGCAACCAATACAAGTGCACTTGCGAGGAACTCACTACGCTATAAATCATTGTAATTTTACTGAGACCCCGAGGAAGTGGATCATGCGCTTATGGGCTTCCTTGGCAACCAATACAAGTGCACTTGCGAGGAACCCACTACGCTATAAATCATTGTAATTTTTAAGAAGTAGGGCAGCAGGCACTGTGCCATTTTTCGTCATTCTACACGGAGAGCGTTGGTACCTGCTAAACGCATGTAAGGCACTTATGCGTACTTTGTTGATGCTGTGCCTGATGACGATGAAGAATTATGGCAAAGCCCTTTGTAATGGGTTGGAAGCATTCAACAACCTACTCGTTGCGCAATTCGCACTGTGTGACGCCTGGTTACAGAATTCGCGTTGTGCGACGCTTGGTGCTTATTTTACTCTTCTACCACGCTATATTGCATATGCTAATGTGGTTCCTTCCCGACATGAAACCTGTATAGGACATTTTTGCAAAGCAGTTTCAAGCACCGGCATGGCTCGGAGGTTGAATACTGGGCTCCCACGCAGAGGGCCCAGGTTCGAACCTCGTTCCATCCTGGAACTTTTCTCTTATTTCGTTTTTTTTTTCTTATTTCGAGCGATACTGGTTACGGACACCGGCGGCGGCGGACAACTACGGCGCCAAAAACGGCCGGTGAAATGATCTCATAACAGCTTTCGCTGTAAAACTAAGCCTGCTACATCAGCCACAGTAGCGCTGCATTTCCTTCGTCTGTTCCGTCTTCCTTTTAATACGGTAGCGAGCGCGTTTCGCCCTCCCCCCCACCCCCCTCCAGTTCGCCGCACCAAGGGGATGGCGGACCAGTCCACAAGGGTTCCCCGACACATCGACGGCTGAGAACCACTGACCTAGACCTTAATATACTAAACGAAAGGCGGCGCAGTAGTTCTCATTAATTTGGATCGGGCCTAGGAACGCCGAGACCCTTGACGTGTTTCGATTTGCCGCGTTTCCCATTGTGTATTTCGGACGGGCCCCGTCAGCTCGATGCGCGTCGGCGTCTCGCGCTGCAATGCAATGCAGAGGGCGCTACGTAGTCTTCATTTGTAAGGTGCATCGATTACACCGTCGCCTACCGCTTTGAGGGTGGAGACAGGGTTGCACCAAAGAGGTCGCGATGAGCGCCAGCGCGATGACCGCGATGAACGCCGCGATGAGCGCCAGCGCATACGCGTCCCCTCCCCCTTTCTCTCCTCTCCTATGCTCTCCCCCTCTCGCGCGCCTGTCGACCGCATTCCCCGCTCGCCCTGTGAGAATTAACGGCCAGGCTAGAGGGAAGACACGACGCGCGTAGCGTTCCTCTTTGTGTTCCACGACGCGAGGTCGGTAGCATGCCCAACGAACGCCAACGGAACGCGATCGTGCAAGTGCTCCGGCTTCGCATCGCCTCATGGTCCCCTTTAGCGGGAGATGGTGTAAATTTTTTATTTGTGATCTCCAATAGTGACGTTCCAAAGGCAGATAAAGGACACCACACACTTAACTAGAGTGTACTAGAAACGCTTCAAGTACACTATAACTTAACTGCCATCTTTTGGGGAGAAGACAGGGTTGCCTGTGCTGTTTTCAACGCCAACGGTCTGTGAGTTTCGAGGCACGAGTATTGCGCCGCCTCCTCCGAGAGATGGCGCCACACTGCGTGACAACGCCAGCAGCGTCCTGTGCGGCGTGGGTAGTGTTTGGTCGAGACAAGTCTTGCATTGAGGTTCAGTTCGAAACAGGTTAATTCCGGCTCAGTAAGCTCTCAGCCCTGCGTGGCATCATGGCCGCAATTACGATTGTGACAATCTGCTCTGCCGGTTGCCATTTCGTGCTTACATTTACCCTCGATTACAAAAGAGCCAGCCATTCTTTTTTTTTTTAGTAACCACACTGAACCGAAGGACGCGGGTTTTATACCGGTCGTGGTGGTCGCGTTACGATGTAGGCGAAATGTTAGATTCCCGTGTACTGTGAGATGTAAGTGCGCGTTAAAGAACCCCATGTAGTCAAGATTATCCGCAGCCATGCACTACGGCGTCTCTCGTAGCCCGAGTAACTTTGGGAAGTTAAACCCCATAAGCCAACATCCCAGTGAAGACCAGAGACAGACATGAAGGTTGGCAGCTTTGTCTCCATTTATTAAAGGCGAAAGCCTCAGATGCCTCATCAAGCAGGAAAAGTGGCCGTCGGCGTCAACACGAACGATGCAAAAAGTCACGTGATCAGAGAGGACGGCTTCATGACGTCCCATTGCGAAGTAATCATGACGTCACAGATCGCATTTCGATGGGGGCGTCGTCATGATGACGTCACAGATGGCCAAATTTTGGGACGTCACCGGGAAGTCACCTTACGGGACGTAGCAAGATGCCAAGTTGGGCCAGTCGGTTTACGTTCACGTTTGAACATTTGGTTGAAGCACACCGAAAAACACAGACTGTAGAAGAAGCAGACAGAATTTTTCGACATAAGGATGAGCTTGCTCGCGAGATAGTAGAATCATAACGCATCCGGAAGAGGGGACATGACTGTGTTAGTCAAGCCACAATTGTGCGGCATGATAAGGAATACGCGCATCTAGATACGTAGTGCTTGCAATATCTAATAAATGACATGTACCGCAGAAAATTCTTGTAATCCCGATACGAGCGCCTTTCTTGTCGCGCCCTGCACAGGTGCGCATGCGCGAGCAACCATGAATCTTCTGCCTTGTATAGACCGTTTTCACGGAGAGGAGGAGCGTAGCCTCGAACCGGTGTATTTTCACCGCTTTCTCTCTCTCCACCTCGGCCGACCGCTGCCGCTGGTGTGTGCGGATTCCCGAATTTTGCACTGCGTGGTGCGTGAGAGGTCAGCGTGTTTCCATTTTTCGACGCGCTGAAACAATTGTACTGCCGCAAATCGAAATGTCGGACGAGAACAGGTCGACAAGCTACCACTGCGCTGTGTTTGGCTGCGGCAACAGCTACGGAAGCCTGAAAGACTGGCAGCCAAGGCATGCGAAGTGCACAATGTTTTTAAATGACTTCGCTTTTCTCAGGTCGCACGCCTTCTTCTCCGACAAATAGTATATTATTATATGTGGTGTCTGCACTTATGGCCATTTCTCCAAGTCACCACACCAGCTTGTGATTGTGCTTGGGTGCTGGTACACTTTATCATCTGCACCAAAGAGAACCAATGTCAAGGCTGACGATTAATGCACAAAATGTTTGACCAAGAGTTGTTCTCATGTACCTCTCTGATTTCTATGCTACAGCACATGATTTACAATGCCTGCGGCTTGAAAATGTTCCATCTTAGTGCGTGCAATTTCGAGATTATTGAATGAGCACTTTTCAATCTACATGACAGAAAGGCCCGCATGACATGTGTTCTTTGGCGTAGGTACGCGTTTCTAACGTTTCGTCGAGAGCACTTTCTTTCTCGACTTGTCAATTTTGTGACGATAACTGGGGTAGCGTTATGACAACCGCACTTTTTTTTTTTTCGCGCGGCAGCCTGGGTGTCGTGAATAATCGGCCCACGTTCGCTAAAGCCAGGTCGTTACCTGGACACGTGCGCTCGTCGTAATGCTTCTGAAATACTCGCCAGAAAACAAATTGACAATAATGTTACCAAAAACGAGCGCCCTTTCGGCGTATCACTAGTGGCGGCGGCTCGCGCCGAAACGAACTTATGCCATGCCACGCTTCCAGATGTGCAACAGGCTTATTTTTATTTTATCATCGGTGTTGTTTCTACGCCGGATTTTGAGCTCACACGTCGTACTTCTGTTCCTTATCCTGTGCAAGGATCAGAGGCCACAAGCTACGACGGCGACACGAATAAACACAGGCATCGGTGTTTGTGCTCCTGTCGTTCCGTGAACATTGTATTGCAACGTGCCAAGCGGAACCAAAATGGTCTGTTAGGGATTAGAGTTATGTTGAACTTGAATAATCACGGCACGGAAACCCGGGAGCCATCTTAAACACTAATGCGCGCACCTAGCGCACAGCCGGACAATGGCCTACGTATTCGCTCGTCTCCATTTACGTTTCTCCGATTATACTTCGACAGTTGTCCTAAATGTTAACGCTCTTTTATAGTGATTATTCCAAGAACCTCACCCGGCCAGCTATAACAAAACATAAAAAGCAATTACCAATTTACACATGCTGCTTAAGAACTGCATTGGCATTATTCTCATCGTCGGCGCTGCTGCGGGAACGTCTCGTGGGCCGCCGCTGCTTGCTGTTTCAGCCATTTTGAAGCTGACAGCTTAGTGAAAAACCAAAAAGACGCGTACCATCAAGGAAAAAAGTAAGGACAGGACAGAAAGACGCCCTTTCTGTCCTGTCCTTACTTTTTTCCTTGATGGTACGCGTCTTTTTGGTTTTTCAGTAAGCATGTACCAACTAGCCCAACAAAAAGTTCTATTAAGTGACAGCTTAGTGATTATTTATCAGCGCCTTTACACTCGAAAAGCGTTGCCCTGTTTTGCCCGTGTACCGCGAAGAACAGCAATACCTTGTGAACCGAGCGCATACGCTGCATACACCGCCGCGGAACCCCACACACCGGAAGGGCGGCGAAACGTCGCAGACGATAGACGGCGCTGCGGCGGTGGAGTGCTTTAAAAATGGCAGCCTCCTTGTGAAATTGGTGTATACTTTTTCTGATTAATAAAGCCTCAGTTGTGAGTGTAAGTGCTGACCTGCCTGCTTCTTCTGGTCTGTGTTTTTGGTGCGCTTCAACCAAATTTTCTTACACGACGTAACATGGTGTCAGCGCTCGAGATGATCACGTGGTCAAAGGTGGGCCGATCCCGGAGCCAGTTCAAAACCAAGTAAGGTGCAGAACGCTTGCATTGCCTCGTATCCTGGAGGCAGTGGAAAACCACGTAAGGCACAGAAATCTTCCGGAATGGGGAGGGGGGGGGGGGGGGGAGTGTATTGGAGGGTGAACACATAGACTGATAAGAAAAAGATGGCTTTCGCCTTCGAGTCGTCTTAGACGAATGCGACCCTGTGAGTTTTTGTTCTATGCTGACAACTTCCTTCACCACTCAGACCTAGCTTTTTCCCAATCCAGACGCGCGTCTTTCATCCCAGCGTATTTCCCGAGGTCGGCGGAAACAGGCCCGTCGTCCACTTTGCTGCCCTTTACACGCTCAGAATGCGCGAACAGCACATACATATTGTGATCTTTGGAAACCGCCGGGGCGTGGAAAAGGCTGCGAGCCAGTGCACCCGCTCTATTTCTGTGCCCCCAAGTATCATCGCGAAACGGGGGTCCGGCTCCTGCGCTTCGGGAGCTGCTCGGCCAACGCCTCTTTCTTTCTTTCTTTTTTTTTTATCGTGTATACACTCGCCTGCGCGCGTGCACGGTGTATACCGCATTTAAAAATGCGTGCCTGGGCGCCAGCCAAGAATTTGAACCCCCGATCGAGAACCTGCGCTCGCAGACGCAGCAAGCTTGATTAGTCTTGCGTTTTTCTTAGGCTTTTGTTTTTTTTTAGTCTTTTAAACGTCTTTAGTTAGTATTCTTTCCCTTCCCTTGTTTCCGGAGGAGCATCGTGTGCGTCAGCTGGGCATGGCTGCTCGCCGCTCCCACGCACTGTCTGGGCCCGGTGCTGAGAGGTCCTTCTCTTCAGGACTGCAGTAACGAGGTCGTCTTTTTCTTTCTTTCTTTCTTCTTTCTTTCTTTCTTTCTTTCTTTCTTTCTTTCTTTCTTTCTTTCTTTCTTTCTTTCTTTCTTTCTTTCTTTCTTTCTTTCTTTCTTTCTTTCTTTCTTTCTTTCTTTCAACCGTTTTAATTTATTTCATTTTTCTTTCGCGTCGCAACTACACACTCGATCTCTGGATATAGGTTATAGGGCTCGAGTCCGGCCGTCCCGACCGACCCATTGTCTTCGAAGAAGTAGTTGTCTGGATGATCAGCAAAGGCGAAATTGATAGCTATCCTGCGAGTTCCATAGAACGCCTCTGACAAGACGACCTGTAGGCGTATCTCTTTGTAGCACTTTCCGACTGGCCGTCCGCAATTTTTTTTTCTTGCTGCGAGCTGCCTACCTAATCCGAGAGCCTCTACGGACCAGCCACGTAAATTTGGAGCATACGTTTGTTTAGAAAAGACAACAGAGGAGAGACAATATTGGGAAGCGCATAGCACACTCCCAATATTGCAAAAACATAATAATAAATAAAGTTAGGAGACTTCTTCCAAAGTTTTTCAGTCATAGCAGTTGATAAACTCCATTGCGGAACCCGGACATGTTTTAGAAAGGGTTAACAGCGCATAGAAGAAGAGGAAACAGGACCGAACAATCTGAGGCAACGAGCAGTGTCTGTGACTGTACGTTTGAGGCATTGCTACTTTATTGCGCAGCACTTAGAGGACGAGGACAGAACTGCAGACACAAGCGCAAACTTTCAACTATGTTTATTGGGTAAACAAGTAATGCTTTTATACATTTGCATGCATGGTCTATCTTAGATAGCTTAGTTGGTAATAGATGCCAGCTAGCACAAACGAGTACCCTTATAATTTTGAAGCATGTCAGATGATGTGGCAGTAATGTGCGTGCCTTTTCTTGCATGGTTCCTTCTCCCTCGCATTGCATATATGCACTTTTTCACCGAAATAAATCTACTCAGCGCTCTTTGCCTTGTCTATTTTGTGCCGTTTCCTGTTCTTGTATGTGCGGGTAATATTTTCTGATGGATCTGTGCCAACTTGCCCAGGCTTCAACTCTTTCAACTTGGGCGCGTGCTCATGGACAAATGTTGCGGAGCATAGCGAACCGACGCGTCCCCTAGGAGCGGCGACATAAAACACACTGCATCGCCACGATTGCTATACAGCCATCGCGCGAGTTGCCGTACTTAGAAGCGCTTCCAAGGAAGGCTGAAGAGTTCTATTGCCGCAGTATCGTACGCAAAGCACTGGCCGCAAGTGTAAACACACCGCTCCCTTCATCAATGCGACATCGCTTTCAGCCTTGTGCAACGTAACACACAAAAAATTACAGCATATCCACGGGTGAATGATGAAGAGCTTGGGCGAAGCTCCCGAAGCAGTCATGGTTACACTGTGAAATGTTCAGTGGTTTCTCCCAGCAGTAATCAAAGTGATAAGCCGCTTTGATTATTTTCCCTTTTTTTCTTCTTTTTTTATTATCCTTTAATTTTTATTATTTTTTATTTTTTTCTATCTCTGTGGGACAGCGCCATGTAGTATATCGTCACCCAACTGCAGTTTGCATGCATCTTTATGGGACAGCGCCATCTATTGAATGATACGGTAGACGCGACGGGGGCGACACGCCGCATGGAGCGACGACCGACCAGGTGATGCTATAAGGAGCTCCGCTCCTAAAAAATGCCACTTATTAGCTTGTTTTCCCGCCTGAAGGACGATGTCTCAGTGAGTAGACCTCCGTGATTTCAACCAATGGCGTGCCCGTATTTCGGTGCTCCATTTACAATGTTTATTCCGAAAAGATAATGTTCATGAATCGGGGAACTGAACAATTCATGTATTGGAAAAAGAAAGCTACCTCCACAGGTGCGCTGGTTGCTGACTACCTTCTGTGCACTACAACGCAGTATGCTGAAAAAAGAACTGCTTAAATATCCTCACTACACAGAATATACGTCATCAGGGGCACATTTCTTTTAATACAAAACGTTTCCGTTGGAGTTTCTCGTTTGGTGCAATTGCTTGGTGAAACTGCAAATAAAGGAAAGGTCGTCATCGCTACGACTTGCGACTGTAGACCATTTCTGGATCATGCACTGTCGGTGGTACAGGTCTAACGGAAGGCGTAGTAGTCTGCGAGAAGTCCGTGCATAATCTTGCAATTTAGATGCGAAGCATCTTATAGCGGAGTTCAAACCGGTGGTGGTGGTGGTGTGCAGCGTGACCACTCTTACTGCGCATGCGCATACCTTCTCTACACACCTCCTCTCCACTCCCCCTCACCACTCCTCCTGTCCACTTCCCCTCTCCCCTTCCCCCTTTCCACTCCCCCTCTCTACTTACCCTCTCCCATTTCACCACTCAACTTACCCTCTCCCCTTCCCCTCTCCGCTTTCTCTCTCCCTTCCCCTCTCCGCTCCCCCTACCCCTTTCCACTCTTCCTCTGAAACACGGGCTAGACATGCCGAAATTCTCTCCTGCGCAACGCCGCGATGAGCGCCAGCGCATGCGCGTCCGCTCCCCCTCTCTCCTCTCCTACGCTGCCCCCCTCTCGCACGCCTGTCGAACGCGTTCCCCGCTCGCCCTGTGAGAATTAACGGCCAGGCTAGAGGGAAGACAAGACGCGCGTAGCGTTCCTCTTCGTGTTCCACGACGCGAGGTCGGTAGCGTGCCCAACGAACGCCAGCGGAACGCGATCGTGCAAGTGCTCCGGCTTCGCATCGCCTCATGGTCCCCTTTAGCGGGAGATGGTGTAATTTTATTGTAATACGCGTGCTTGCTGCACCGCTAGAAAAGATAAGACATCTTGGAACAGGGGTTATCGCTTGAACTGCCAGAACTAACGTCCTGACAAGTGGCCTTGTCTTCAAGCCAGCAACCTGTTGCTGCCTTGAAGAGACCACTTACTGAAACGTTGGTTCTAACGGCATCCCCTGCTCAAGGATTTCTCATCTCTTCAAGGCCCCACCTTCTCCGGAACTTCGGCCTACTGCCTCACCTCACCACGGCTGCAGTCTTCATCCTGCATGTAAGGTCACGTGTTCGATACATGGACGCAGCAGCCGCATTTGAGAGAGAATCACGTGCAGAAAAAATAGCAAACGTATATGTTAAAAAAACTTGGCGAGTTATGTATAACACAACCCGGCAAAGCAGTAATGCCGAGTTGCGTTATAACGATTGACGCAGTGCGAGAGGCCTAATTTACATGAAATGGTACAATCAAACTGGTGCCGACAACAGTGTATACACTCCCTATTCCACACTGCGTCGTCAAAGCAGTACGCATCACAACTCTCAAGTACATCGAATTTTTACTACCGCCACATGCTGCTGCGACGCTGCCTCCACAGAAGTTGGGTGTGCTCCTATCGAGTCGGGACATCCCCTTCTGTTGCGGGGAATCCCCTTCGGAGTTCTACTCCGCGTTTGCAAGTGGTTGCCGCGGCTTTTGTCGGCGCCGACGTCAGTTCCGCTGGGAGAAGTCACGTGCTCTCCGGACGCGGCTTTTGCGAACGCCAGTCGGTGCGCGCCAACCTAGCCGAGTAAATCTTTCGCATTCAAACTCGCCTTTTGTAATCGAAACGCCGAGGAGATGTTTCGAAATGACGTCATAGGCTCGTTTGTCTGAAGATGTGTACCAAACATTCGTGTGAACCCGTGGTGCTTAAAAGATACTTTACGAGCGGTTTTTCGCCGTTTGCGTCGATACAGATGTGTAGTCTGATTTGAAGCCGATTTCATGTCCCAATTGATGTCAGAACACAAATACAAAAACGCAAAGCCTGATAAAGGACACAGCTGCTTGTACACCTTCAGTACGAAGCCCAACTCGTTTTGACGAAACAGAATACTAAACTTCTCAAGGTGTCAAGTCGGCCTGAACGCGATAACATAGATCGAAGTGAAATTAAGCATCGCATACATTCGCTTTTATCGCCGCAATCATCAAGGATCGATTTTTTTTCTGCCCGTAATGAATCATACTTTTCAAACAACATTTTACCTCTATAAACTATTTATTTTTTGTCTATATATGAAAAACATGAGAATGTAGGCTATGTTGGATGCGGCTATCCCATCCATCATGATATTAAAGGACCCCTGACACCGAATTTGGAAACTCGAGATGCTTGTGTTGTTTGATAGTCCTGCATGCGGGGGCACTTCTGACCGATTATGAGTGACGAGCGTTGACTTTAAGATATTTTTATTTGGTTTTAAAGTAAGCCTGAGTGCTCATCTGAATGTTGAACTCCTATCAACATAACCACTAGTATGACGTAGACGTAGGCCCCTTGTGACGTTGCAGAGGTAAAGCAAGTGTTGTCGACGTCACAGACAGAAATATGCGCGGTGCATGCACTGTGGTATATTGCGAAGCATGTTTGCTCTCCCACCTTCTCCTTCTTCGGTACGTGTCGGCAGGCAGCGTGAGCTCTCCGTGTGTGTGTTCTCCAACTGGCAGTTCAACAAGCGCGTGGCTGACGTCACCCAATACTGAGCGCACGTCATCACGCGTGCCCCGAGGCGCGACCGCCGCGGCGCGGCGCTAGTTTCTTATCCTCTTTCGGCGCGCGTTTTGAACCTCCACTAAAAATGACCATAATTAACGCTGCCAGGATTAATTAGACATCACGTTGGAGCATTTACGGTGTCATTCCGTGGTTACAAGACATAGACCTACTTATTACAACATAAATGTCACAAACAAGAAATCGGCTGTCAGGGGCCCTTTAATATGGAAGAAACACGCAAAAACAGGAACAACTAGAAAGAATAAAAGAATATGAAAAGAAAAAAAATATTCAGAAGTACTATGCACATATATGGTCTCTGGCATATAAAGAATTAGCAGAGTCTGTAGCTAAATGCCTTTGATGATTAATCGGTTCATTTTATTGCATGCCTATCTTTTGGCAGTATTGATGCTTCCTCTTTCTTTATTACGTTTTTCATGTTTTCACGCCGTTATATGCAGTAAAAGCTCGTTAATTCGGATTTCATGGGACCGGAAAAACTGTCCGAATTAACCGAATGCGGCACTATCGGAAATAACAAGAAAACAATGTGGAAATGTCTATCACATAAATGCACTTTCATTTCCTTGAGGAATACGCAAATTCAGTAATTATTTTGGGTAAGAGCAGCGCAAAAGCCACATTTTTCGTCATTTCCGAATTCGTCCCCGATGTCAACGCGAGTCAAGACCCCCGTGTCTTAATCCGCAACGTGCTCTGAAATAAAGTTCAAAAGGGGTACGATATGGGCTTGTTGGTAGCACATCTTCAGTAGGTTTCCTTGTATAGCGCACATACAAGTCAGAAATTATGAGGCTTAAAGAAAAACATAAAATAAATGCCTCAGCCTGCACCACCGAGGTATAACACATACAAGACAGGAGAAAATGAAGGCACATATAGACACACATGGCGTTGTGTGTCTATAGACCCACGCGCCTTTATTTTCATCATCATCATCATCATCATCAGCCTGTCTACGCCCACTGCAGGGCAAAGACCTCCCCCATGTCCCGCCAGTCAACCCGATCCTGTGATTTCTGCTGCCACGTCCTGTCTTGTATCCTAGGCCTATATCCCTACTGAATATTCCTATATGTATAGGACCCATACATATGATGTTATTGGATATGGGTCATATAGGTCATATGGGGTTCATGGGTCATATGGGGATTATGGGTCATATAGGTTTTATGGGTCGTATAGGTCATATGGGGTTTATGGGTCATATGGGGTTTATGGGTCATATGGCTGTTATAGGATTATGGGTCACGTGGGCAATACAGGTGTGCAGCTATAGAGACACATGTGCATTTGAGCATAGTGATAATAAGAGAATGCTGGTTAATGAAAAGTGAAGGAAAAACATATATGCAACGATGTGCGCTTGAATGATCGGTGCTTGACAATTAAGTGCAGTAGACCGTAAGTGGCTGCAGCAATTTAATATATTCTATGTATATAGATAAAAGAAACACAATGAGACATACTTTTCACCTTCATGATTTATTCAAATCGTTAAGCATTTCGGTTATAATCTGTTAATCTTGCGCAGCCGGTCGGGCGCAGGCACGTCGGCTGGTTTAAGCTTGACGTACTCAGCAAAGCCATCTGCAGAATAATGTAAAAAACATTAATTACTTAATTAAAACATTAATTAAACATCTAGATGATTTTTCCTGTTTTATCCTGTCTTGTATTTGTGCTACAATGAAACCTACTGAAGATGTGTTCTGAACCCATACTTTATCACGTATCAACAACGCGATTGTGGATGACGACCACGCCTTTCTGAAAGCACGCGATCACTTCGGCTGTCCGCGAACGCCGTTTTCGTTCGTTTGAGTCGCACATTGGCGGCATTTCGCGCTCGGCGCTATCCGAGTATTGTCCGAATTATCCGGATTGCGGCTAAACATGACTGAATTAACGAGAGTTAGATGCCATTAAACAATGCATACGCTGGCCGGGGGACCAGAGAACACGTCTGAATTATCCGATTTTCCCAATTAACGAGGGTCAACTTAACGAGCTTTTATACTGTACACTATTATTTAGTTAATAAATGTTTAATGTTGTTTCTTGTTGACTATTCGCTCCTAATTTGCTCAGTTGCGGAATGAAATCAGTTCCTCGTGATCTTACTTTCGGTCGTACGCCCTCTGCTTGCTTAACGGCTCCCCGATTAGGGACATATAAGGTATAAAAGGTAAATAAACAAATAGAATTATCAATTCAGCGCCCCTTTTTAGCAGGAGCCATGAATACGAGGGACCAAGTAAAGAGGAACGCGGAAATGTCGGGATAATGACACTGCTAGTACCAGACATCACCGGCACTTTGCAGATGGATTACTCGTCAAACCAACTTCATCCATCCATACGTTCATCCACTTACCCCAGGCTTTTCGCCCAATCACAGTGCTCGAATGCCGTCTCACGTGCGCGCCCGCAGAACGTCTTCTTGCTGCTGACACATGATTGAAAAGTTAAACGTTTTAACCGCATTTTGTGTTGATGCGTGGCTTCCGATGAAGAGCAGCGGAAGTTAACGTCTCATTTCCGATGCAGGAAGGAGCAGAAGGACGTCGACCGGACGTCCTCTACATCCGAAGGAACAAAGAAGTCCCAAAAAAACTGCATACGCAACACGCCTCCCGCTGTCCTTCGTCGGCAGCTGGCACGTGGGCCCGGAAACGAGAAGACGACGCCAACGACACAGTCGCCCAGTAGACGAGGGAGCCAGTCCTCCCCCCTACATGCGAGCCACGCGCCGGGGTCCGATCTTCGCGTGTCTTCTTCCATGGTGAGTCCAAACACCTGCGCGCGGTCACCGCGGGGGTGTTTCCATCGGCTCGGCTCGCGGAAACCACCACCACCCTCACCCTCTTCAACCCTCCCCCCCCCCTTTGCCCGCTTGCACGTACACTGGCTGCCTTGGCCGATCCTTCTGGAACGCGTTGCCGGTGTCAGGAGCCGGCTGCTACTATAGAATCGAAGCCGTAATATGTCGCAATATCTACACGTACTTCAGTGCTAAGAGAGAAGGAGAGGTTGTGAGGGAGAGAAGGATGGGGGGGAGGGAGGAGGAGGATAGACTGACCAAACGCGTAGCTATGGGTTCGAGCTCGCGTTGCATTCGAGGCGTGCACAGCGCGACGGCAACACCCTCCAAGATGCCCCCACCGACTGCAGTCAGTGCTCGGATTACACGCCGGAACTGAGACATCTGAATGGGCGTCGGGCTGCGCTGCGCGAGCTTGCATATAAATGCCACGGGTCGCGACTGAGTTGTCCAGTAAGTGGCTCGTTTTGAGGAGCGTCGGAAGCGTAGCGATGTGCTCCCTCATTAGGCCTAACGGGTCGTCCTCTCGGTTCTTGTTCGCCGACGTGTCTACCATGTGCGGAAAGGTGGTCGCAAGATTCGTGGTGAGAATTAGACTTGCTATGTGTATCAGAAGGCCAGGCGGCCCTGTGCAGCAGCTGTACTCCATTGGAACAAAGGATGATGAGGTGATATGTGATTCTGGACAATGTCTGATTCGGCCAGCTTGCAAAGGTTGCAAACCTGTCCCTATAGGCTGACGGATCTGTTACTATATGCACATGGCTTTCTTGAGCGGCGGAAAGTGCTACATGGGCGGAACCTGACAACGTGGCGGAACTTGACCGCTTGCAGAATTCTACCCCTTGGCGACTCCCTTTTTGTTTAAGTATGTAGAACCGCTTGTCTAGTATTTTACACCATTTGTCGCTAGTTGGGCGCACCACAATTGGAGTAAGTGCACTCCCTTTTGGGAAGCAACTGTGCATGCCCAAACGGGGAGTCGGGTAGAACTCCCTTAGATGGAGTCCCAATGACGCAGTGCACTGCCGCAAACAGAGTCGGTACCAGGGCCTTTGTTTTTGGGGTGCAAACTTAGCGTTGCACTCCTCTACCGCGATGCATGGAGATTGAAGTCGACCGTGCTTAGCGATAGTGAATGACCAGCACTCTTATAGAGACAGAACGCGACGATTCGGGTCAGCCTAGCAACGAAGCGTACTGTATCACGACTCGGAGGAACTGCCTTAGGATGACGTCAAATGCACCGTGACACGCCTACAAGACGCGGTAGTGGTGTGTGCCCGCGCGATGTACCATCGGATGATGACCATCGATGGCCACCGCCACAGGTATGTGAATTGTAAACTCTGCATGTACTGAACTTTTCTAAACACTCGCTTTCCGTGAGCTGATACTATATAATGTCTACATTAAGAGAGGAAACAGAAACAAAAGAATTAGTTTTTAGTGAGCCCTAACTCGTTCACATTTCAAATGCCGATGGCTGTATAACTTCATTGTGCTGTATTTAGATAAAGTTAGATTCAATTGGATTAGTATACAAACTTTAGACAAAAACCTAATTTTGTTATGTCCGGCTTTTCGATTCCTCCTACAATGTAATGCGACCGGCGCGCCGCTAGGAGTCAAACGTACCGCCTCGTTCTAACCAGATCCTCGTTCTCGTTCTCAACCTCGTTCTCAGGGCCAAAATCTCCTACATTATGGAAAGAGTATGTTAAACGATTGCGTATGAAAACTGAGTTCGTGCAACGCAAATATGTAGACATGACATAAACGACAATTCATAGTATAGAGATAGTTTTTCTGTGCCCCGTTGTGTTCCTTCCTGTTCTGTCTATCAGCGGTGTACGACCTCGACTATAAGAACAATCAAGTACTGAACCCGTGAACGAAATCGTGTGGTAAATAAAATAAACAGGAACTTCTTGCATTAAAAAAAAAGTCCTGCGGACAGCAGTGCTCATAATTGCGCTCAACGCGCCACTTTCACTGTGGGAAACTTTTTAAACCGCTGCCTTTGCTTATAGTTCATGGCTCCGTGGCAGCCTCTTGATGAGTGCGAAGTTATGGGTTAGATTCCCAACCCTCGCGCTGCCCTTTTTGGTTTGTGTGTCCCTCTGCCGGTTTCCGTTATTAATGTTACTGCGTAAGCAAATGCCAACCAGTCGTCATGTTCAATCAACATATTATTAGCGAAGGCGGCCGGCAAGTTTCGAACAGCAGTCACGAACAAAACGTTTTACGTGTTTGGCCACAGCATGAGCGATTCTACAAGACATCAGGGAATTTTCTTTCTCATTTTGCGCGCTTTTTCTTGGAAGGCCGAACACGTACCAACTTGTTTAAGAGTTCGCTTCGCTCGGGAATCTAAACTATCATTAATAACTATAGGGAAGCGAGTTAGGCGAGTTGAAAATACTCATGACGGCCAGCGCGAACGGAACACGGACGAGTGTCGTCGTCTCTTTTTCTGAGTCCATATTCCGTTTGCGTTGGCCGCCATGAATAATAACTAATCAAGGATCCCCTTCACTATGTCGTTGCTTTTAGCTTGGCTGTCATTTTGGGACTTGAAAGCCAGTGATATCCTTGTTTGTCTTTTAAATCTTCTCCTAGTCGGTTTCTCTCCTTCATTGACAAGTGACTCCACACTCCTTGTACAAGGAGGGCTTACACCCTCTTCGTACGCCCCCATTACACTCTCTCTAGATATACTGCGTTTATTACCGCCTGCAGAGGCGGGCCTGGCATACTGTGGGCGTTACGCTGATAACACGCGGTGTCATACACTCGCACATCGTAGTGCGTTGGTTTGGAAACTCAGCTGGGCGAGTGTTGCACTGCACGTTCGGTGAAAGAGGAGGGCATACTTGCGAGGCGTTCTCTGCGGTGTCACCTGACCAGCTGGTCCTCCTGGATTGGGTCTAATGTAAATTAAATGTCCAGCGTATGCACCCTCACTGAGATGCGTATATAGAAAGCTATCGCAAGAAGACGTCTTATACATCGATGAGAAAAAGAAACAGGTGCCCTCCTCCTCTTTTTGCCCGAAGCCTCGATCGGCGATACGCACAAGAGAGTGTGGCGCTGAGGGCATGACCTCGAAGCTGTGCTGGCCGCTGTTGAAGGTCCTTGCGCGCGTTCTTTGCCGGAGTCACTTTCTTCACCGATGAGTCAGTAACGGCTCCCTAAGGGAGTTGTTTTTAAAGATTAAGGTATCTTTTGCTTTCTATTTCGTCTTCATTATTCCTTTATATATGCCAGTTGGCATATCCTACTTCAGATTTTCCCAGCATTCGTCTTAACAATGGTGTTTCTTTGGGCAAACCCAGAAAGTGCCGTTTCTAGTCGGACTAATACAGCAGGTCCGTAGAACATCTTGTCAGTGACCGTAGGGCAAGCCGGCGATCTCCTGCCGGCAAGCGTGAATGTTGCAGTAGCCACGTTCTTGTGGTTACGCAAAGCGGAGTCATAGCCATGTGCTTTTGTTCAATTCGTCAACAGTGACATCTGCATGCTGCTTCGCTGGGGCAAACCATAGTGGTGGTAAAGTGGCAGAACGTCCGCCTTCAATGCTGTAGGCATGCTGGGTTTGGTTCCCTGGGCCACCAGGCACCAACAGAAACCCACACCCCCCCTCTACCCCGGCCCCCCTGTGGCTACGCCCCTGGCTTTACGCATGCTCTTTAGTATGCTTTACGTGTCCTCTACGTATGCTGTAGTATATACGCTTCATGTATTTTGTACACGCCTACGTAATGTAATCTACGTAGGCTGTGCGCTCCGTATACGCGTGCTACAGTACGCTGTATGCTTTGCGTATGACATACGTACGCTGTAGAATGCTGAACGTGCGCTCTAGTAGTGCGCTTTGCATGCGATGTGCGTTTCACGTGCACGGTCTGTATGTGCAAGAACAGTGCTTGTCCTCCTCTTTGTGTTCCGTGTTTGTTCGCTGACGCATTGCCCCCATGCACGTAAGGCTGCATGTTGTACGTAAGTGCGCATGGCTGTGTGTGCTTGTCTGTATGTGCGATGCGTGCGCGTGAAGCAAAGGCTACACTTGGCTGACCGTCCGCAATGACCGTTCGAGTGTTGTCCCTACATCCATGCGCGTGCGGAAGAGAGCCCGCGCATACGCGCACGTCCTGCCGCTGGTGTGGTCTGCCTCGATCTTCGTTGAGGTGGCTGGTGGTGGCGGCCACATACCAACCGCATTCCTCGGGCAGCACCCCGGCGTTCGATCGGTAGGATCTCCGGGACGACTTGTG
Source organism: Rhipicephalus sanguineus (assembly GCF_013339695.2). NCBI lineage: Eukaryota > Metazoa > Arthropoda > Arachnida > Ixodida > Ixodidae > Rhipicephalus > Rhipicephalus sanguineus. The sequence goes on along the minus strand of NC_051182.1, from coordinate 118,314,596 downwards.
AGGAGGAGGAGGAGAGAACACTGAGAGGGCGAGGGGGTATGAGTGTACGTACCAGCGGCACGTTTGACAGGGTCGCGCCGGAATCGTACACGCGCTCCCCAGAGGAGGAGTGGGCTGCAAGGATGCGAGCGGTATGCGGCGAATATACTTATAACACAGGGGTCGATTCTCACGATTAGTATGGTGTCGAAGGAGTGCACGCGAATAATTGGTCAACGGCAAGGTTCAAACGGTATTTGTAGGAGTGGGCAGATTCGATCAGTCATGTAAGTCCGAAGGAACCGACGCATAAAAGAAACAAAAATAAAAGTCTGGAGGTGACCATAATCCTTGACTTGGGTGTCTGGTATGGTGGCACTAGCACGTCGGCGTTTGTGTGCCCTGGTGTATTCCTTGGGTTAAGTTAGTGTTTCGCGCGCTGCGGATCTCGCAGTTGATACCTGCTCCGCCAGATGCCGCAACGATCCCAACTGTTCACAAGAAAAAGCGTCTGTTCTTTCAATGAATTCATTCAATTAATTTCCATTGATTATACTGATAGTTAATTGGTCTCTATCTTGAGTAAACTTGCGCTTCTATAAAATATGTATTCAATATAATCCTTAATCTGAAACAGAACCATCGATTTCGTATCAGTTTTATTTTTGTAAAACAAATTTTCTGAATGTTCGGAAAACCGGAAGTAAGTGCTTGACCGGAAGTGCCAGGAAGAGAAACAGGAATTTCACTCTTCGCTCGTGCCACTAAAGAGTCACAGTTTCGCCTCAAGGGCGATGCAATGTAATGCGATAGCAGAGAAATGGAATGTTATACGAAGTAAGGCTAGCAGCTTATAACTACCTTAGGCATCCGACCTGACGTAACGCAACAAAACGCCAGCGTAAGGCAACGCGGCCAATGCAGTGAGAGAAGTGTCCTTCCTGCTGTCTATCTCTTCAACGCAAACTTAGTCGCGAGAACGCAAGACGTACAAAGGTATGAGCCGTCGTGCCGATCCGTGTCAAGATAGGGTGCGTGTGACAGCCCACGGCTCTCAAAGAACGCTGTTCCTCACGTAGCAACACGGTTCCGCGCCACCCCCTCCCCCCTCTCCCCACACACTCTAGTTCGCCCACTCTTCTCCGCCATAGGTCTTTCGCCCGACGCAAGAGAGCCGGCGCGTTTATCCTCCACTTGAGTCGTGATCATTGGCTGGCCTTGCAAGCTTGCACATGCACATAAACGCATGACACGCGGAGTGATGTTATCGCCCTTGAACTATATATGCGTGTTGAGTGTCCATATAATTGCAATAAAAAAAGGGCATGTCTAACTAATGGATGCACCAGTAGAAAGTGATACTAAAGAACGTTTGAGAGAGGAAGATGCTGTAAGAAAACTGTAAGTATTTTTTGTGACGCCCCCGGCGTGCATAATGAGATTTAATGTCCATCCATACCGTCGCCTGCAGATGGGCAGCAACAATGTCCATCACGCTGGAGCTTGCAATATTAACGGAGCTGGCGTCTGTCTGAGATAGATGAGATTATACTGTGGCAGGGAGTGGAAGCAGCGAGTCGAGCTCATTTCACCCGATCCATTGGGCTTCATGGGCGTAATAAGGTTTTATGCTGGTATACCATTCCCACCACCGCTCTATCTTTTACCCGTGCCGCTTCGGCAACCTTTATGCTTCGTAAGTGCTGGCTAAGCCGCGCCACGTGTGCACTTGTTGCAGTGGGTTACATCGTTCACACTGATTACAACAAAACATCAACTGATTGGGCACTTGTTGTCGCACAGTTTCAAATGTGATAGAAATAAAAATCATTATCAGCATCGTCATCGTCAGCTTAAGTAGTTTCAACATCTCCAGGGGTTCGATGCAGACGACCGCCGAAAAGCAGACGAGATTGTCGACCATTTCCCGAGCACGCACATGCGAACTGCATGCTTCTCTTATGGCCTACTGCAAGCAACGTGTGCCCCCTCCCTCCCCACCCGCTCCCCCCTCCCTCCTTTAATTTTTCTACATAACTCGCACTAGTCTATGCATATGAGCTTTAACTCAACTACAAAAAAGGGGGCGCCACCGTCATGCACAGATCCCTCTGCCCATTTCGTGACTCCACGCGTCCACTTGTTCCCTTGGGTTACTCGGTTCGCACTGACAACGAACACCTGATTGGGTGCTTGCCGCACTGCTTCAAAAGGAATGGCAATGGAGGTCTTTATCATGACAATAATTTGAAGTCATTTGAATATATCTGGAGGTTCTGTGTAGACTAGATGGTCCAGCTTTTCTAGAGAGCGTACCTGCGCAGTCAGTGCCTTGCTACTCGTATGACCGACAACAAGGTACGTTTGCCTACCTCCCCCCTCCCCCCCCCCCCCCAAACCCTGCCTTTAATTTTGCTCCGTAACTCGTACTAGTTTATGCAAATAAGTTCTAACTCAACCACAAAAAGGTGGCGCCACCGTCACGCGTCGATCCATCCGCCCATTTCCTGAGGAAGACCTGCGGGCTGTCCGTACGTATGCACCGTTGTGTTGGACCGCCTCGCATCACGCGAAAAAGCGATCGACCACTCACTCGGGCATGCCTGGTTACTCGCCGTGTCCATTCATGGCTGCTTGTAGAGTGAAAGTGCACTGAACGGATGATGCGAGATGGATTAAAAAAAAAAAAAAAACATTTCAGGCGCAACTGCGCACGCTAGTTGTGAAAGCGTTTTGTTACGCGGCATCCGGCATCCGCGGCCGTGTGCACATGGGCGGACGTAGGCTTTCTGCAATTGTACAGTGAGGGGGCGTGAATGAATTACAATTAGAGGACTAGGTCCCACAAAGAAAGGTCTGTTTTGTTTGTCTCGCGCATTTTTTTCACGCATTTCCAAATCAAGTGTTGACTAATGTGTTGACTGATTACAGCAAAATTACAGCAAGAGTTTCATTACGTTACAGCAAAAGTTTCATTACAATTACAGCAAAATTTTCTTCATTGAAGGTGCTATTCTAGACATTGTCAAATTCCGCCAAAAGACAACGCTGATTGGCTCAGAGGGCTGTTACGGCCTCTCCAATTGGCTTAAAATGCCGCCACTATGGAATTTGAAAATATAGCGGTATTCAAAAGTGCCCGGGAGCGCACCCAGACTCTCCCGCCAAATGCTCGCCAAATGGTAGTAAGTGTTAGCTAACGTTGGCTATAGTGCTGGCTGTCCGCTGTAATAACCGCAACAGATTCCTTCATTGAATATCAATTCAGTGATGATGTCACACATGCGTAGACAGCAACCTGACTTGATTCTTGAATTTCGCTAACTCTAGAACGATAGCCTTATATTAGCTGTCTCGTGGATCACCGCGCGAAGCATGGCGACTTAGTACGCACTATAGAAGTCCATATAGCCGTGCGTGCTGCGAGTTCGCGGCAACGGGCACCTGGGAAGCTTCAGGCCGTGCTGCAGCGCCTCGGGGCTCGCGCATGGAGCCCGTTTTGGAAAGGCGGCGATAAACAGACGGCTGCTGGGCCGCCGGACCGGGGCTATTTTGCGAGAACCCTTCGAGCTTGAGGCTGTTACGGCCCCACGGGAACCCCTTCGACCTCGCGCGATCGCCGCTGCCGCCGACGATGACGTGGCCACCGTGAGCTCGTCGGGTCGTCCGCGTCCATAGGGTTTCCTGCTGACGTTACTATAGTCGGTTAAAAACTAAAAAAAAAAGTAACCTCCTCCCCACAAAACCGTGGTGCGCGTGACTTTCACCTGTGGAGGACGGTCGGACTATAGCTGCCCTTACAAAAATGGATTTAGGCAGTCTGTAGACTGTCTACATACATTTTTGTAAGGGTGGTTTCCACTTGAACCGTAAGTACTTTTTTTTCACAGCAGAGTTGTTGTACTTTTAGTTATGCCGTTATGCGTTCGCAAAAACTATTATCATTGTGAATGGCCGCTATACCTTCCTAGAGGCTTGCAACGCAATAAGTGAGCCGGTGCGCGATCTCTTCGTCCTCTTCATTTCCTGCTTCGCTCCCCGAACGTGTGTGCCCGGCGCGCGCTCTCCCGCTGCGCCGATTTGTCCGGCGTGGGATGCAATAACCCGGATGGGCGAGGGTGTGAGTACAGAGAGTGAGAAAGAAGGAGAAAGAAACAAAAAAGAAAGTAAGATAAAGAGAGAAAGAAAGGGAAGGAAGAGAAGAAAGATAGAAAGAGAGAGAGGTAGAAACAGACACAAAAACAGATATAGAAAAAACACATAGCGAAACAGAAAGATAAATAGAGAAAAACAAAGGAAGAGAGGAACAAGGAGAGAGAGAGAGAAAGGGAAGACTGAGTTGAAGGAAAGACAGTAAAAGCAAGAAAGCGATGGAAAGAAATAGACAGAGAGAGACAGAAAGAAATAGAGACAATAAAGAGCTAGAAAAGATATAAAGAGAAAGAGAGGAAGCCAAAGAGAAAAAGGGAAAAAGAAAGAAAAATAAAGAGACACGACGAAGGCCGCCCAGCTCCGCGCTTCCTTCATGCTTGGCGCCACTAGTGCAAAGATGCCTTAATTTTTCTCGCCTAATGTAAACACTGCGCACAATATGACGTGAAGATTCGTTGGTATCCCCTAAAAGATTGCGTTTGGCCGAGCAGTGGTGTCGGAATCCCTGACGAAATTTACCATGCAGGACGTTCAAATTTCCTGTCTAAACCAGCAGGGGCGTAGCCAAGGGGGGGGGGGGGTTGGGAGGGTTCGAACCCCCCCCCCCCGAAAATTTTCAATTTTGCTTGCATATATATACACGCACACATACAAACGCATGCACGAACATGCATAAAGTGTGGTTGAACCCCCCCCCCCCCCCCCGAAAAAAATTTCTGGCTACGCCCCTGTAAACCAGCGACACGAACGAGTGTCTGTATGAGAAAGTCAAGGAAACACTCTTGAGAAGCGCTTGACGTCACGAAAATGAGAAAGCCTTATTGGACGGTGCCATCTATGCAAATTCGCTGTGGGAGGGACGGGGTTTGCTGTGGGTGGAGCTGACATCGTTCGTTGGGCTGTAACCGACTATGCAGGGATATATACCGTAGTTTCTCGCACACAGCCCGCATCAAAAAGCGGGAAAATGTGCTTAAAAACTTGAGGTGGGAGTCATACGGAGACTTTCTTTTTTCTTTTTTGTAGCGTTATATGCAGGGGCGAGTTATATGCGAGAAAATACGTCATGTCTAGACATTCGTTCGGTTAACTACCCAGGAGCATGGTGGGTAATGCATGCAATTATATGTACTCTAGCCTGCGGTTTTGGTTCTGGTGCTGGCTGGGTTTGAAGTTTATTGTGACATCATCAAAATACCAGTGACATGGTAAATTAAGTCTTGAAGAAGAAGGAAGTGAGAACTGTCCCGAAGGGAGGGGGGGGGCAGCCCCCCGAAATTTTTACCTGCCCCCCCCCCCCCTTCCCCCCAAAACCATACATAGTCAAAATACAGAACATGAGGTCCCTGCCTTCCGCTCCCTCGAAGAACTCACTTGTCCTGGGTGCCATCCCCCCCCCCCCCCCCACTTCACTTAGAGAAAAATCTTAGCGCAGCCTCGTTGCCTTCGCATCGTTGGCTTAACGACTACTCTATAATTCAGACCGCGAAAATAGCGAAAAGAGCTAAAGAAACACAGATATTCGCTTTAAACGAGACTCGCCACGGGGCCGCAGGCTGCATGGCACGTATACAGTCATCACGCGGGCACCATCATCGTTCTCCCTGTGCGCAGCGTTGTACGGGGAACACTCAAGAGCGCCCAAATTGTTCCTCTTTTCACACAAGGGGTCAGCGCTTTACCGTTATTGGCGTTTCCGAGCCCGTCGGCAAAACATCAAAGCTCCCACGGAGAGGCATGGCGAGAGATGGAAAGCGCCGCTATGCCTCTCCTCTTCCTCCTCTCCCTCCTTTACCGTTAATCACGCAATACACCGACGAATGAAAAAAAGGCCGGGTGCATACCGTAAGGCGTCCGGAATGAAGGAACCCTTCTCACTCGCTCGAATGCCTGCCACTTCTCTCTCCTATCATTGCATTGTAACGCACTTCATCGTCTTTTCCTTTTTGTACGCAGCCATACTCTTAATTTTCCGATGGAGAGGCACCGTATGCGGAGGTCATCCACGCAGTTTTCCCGTTAAGAATTTCTCGCCATTGATGCTTCTTCTTTTACGTTATTTTTTTTCTTTTTCGTCACGATCCCAGAGTCCTCGGATGCACCCATCGCACCCCTTCTCTCCCAAATCGTTGCATTTTTTTTTTTTTTACGGACGTTTCACCGGCGTTCCTGCAGCCGAGACGGGCCGGCTAAAAACGCTACCGGTCCGTAACGCCGTGACGCCGCGGCGGAGCTCAAAAAGCAGCGCCTCCGCGGCTCTCTGACGACGACCTGATTGCCGCGACCTCGAAATGCCTTCGAGGAGAGGACGCCTGGGCTACCCGATGCCTTCCTAGTCTCCTCCTCATCCCCTCTACACGGCGAGAATCGGCTATGAAAGAGTTCAAGATAGAAAGAAAGACTGACGCGGATCTAAGATGGGGAGGAAGAAAGGGCCCGAAGCGTAACTAGCTTCTCTTCGTCGGGTCGTTGCCGTTGTCTGCCGCGGCCTGCTGCTGCTAGCATTTGCAGCGAGAGGAGGGGAGGCGGCGCGCTGACTGGAAGAGCTGCGCACGCCGGGGAGTTCGTCTACGGAGCGAGCTAGCTACCCCGCCGCGCATGCGCCAGTTTTCGGTCGGCGCGGCGGCCCCCACCATTTCATTGAGAGAAAAATGCGACCCCCTTCTAACTCGCTTGCTACTGCCCTCTCCCTCCTTTCCTCCTCTCCGTTCTTCCATTCTTACGATCTCGTCGGTGGGAGAGAGGCCCGGGAGCAGCAGACCTCTTCGGTCAGTCCACTCAGCAGGCGCTCCACCGCCGCGCCGCGGCACTTCCCTTCGCCCGCTGTTCTCGCAACTGCGCTCGCAGGAAGAGACGAAGAAGAAACGTACGCGCTTATATTTTCTCGCATTTCTTCGACCGTTCTTCTTCGTCTGCTCCCTCGCGCCGTTGCACGAAGCAGCTTTTACTTCATCTTCTCGGGCAGTTTTGGCGGCAGCTTCTTTTAGGTGCGTTGCTACGCTCCTCTTCACTCTCCTTCTCTTCTTCTTCCTCCTCTCAAACTGTCCGCGGCGCGCGGAACCTTTTTTATCTCAGCGTCTCTGGAATGCCAGCTATGCGGCCGGCTGCGTCGCCCTCTTCTACGAGGTGAGAGAGAGAGAGAGTGAAAGAGGGAGAGAGAAGTGGCTTCTTAACCGTTCACTTCTCTACGTCGCTTCGCGGCCCGATCGCGCCGAGGAACCCACGGCCCGACGCCAGATCGGTCTATAGCCCAGTTTCAACCAATTGTGCGCGAAACGTATTATTCAACATTGGTATGTCTTCCATCACATCTGAAACCATTCCATTCGTCTCTAGCCTCTCTCGCCATATGCAGGACCCGTTCCTGCGTACGGAAACTGGTTGGTACAGCGATAGAATTGGACGAGGTGGCACTGAGGAGAGTATCTATTAAATAGCAGTATGAATAGCGACAGACAGGAAAAAAAGAACGGTCCACCAGCCCCAATGGACGCAGAAGCTCGCGAGGGACGATGGGTCTGTATGACGTGCAGAGTTTGCTGCCTCCCAGTTTCCCTTCTCCTTGTCGACCAGAGTTCGCACCGTCCCTGCAACTCTTCCTCCCCGTCAAAACGTCGCTCGGCGCTTCTCAGTACTTACCCTTCGCCAAAATATTCTCACCAATCTAAACCACCACTGTTAGGCCCCTGGTCTTCCTAGTACCGGAGAGCGCGAGCCTGCCTGTGCGAGACTGAGAGAGAGAGTGTGAGTCCTCCTCGTCTCTTACGCACCCTCCTCTCCACCGACGGCCACCACCCAACATGCGCACACCCTTCCCCCCTTCCCAAAGCCAGGGCTTCCCTCCACCGCCACTCGAGTCCGTCCGGCAGCTTTCGCACGGTCGAGTGTGCAGTAGTTCGCGACACAGGGGGGCGCCTCGCTCGTTACTAGAGCCCCACCATCTTCCCACCCGCCTCGCCAGGCGCAGGCGACGTGTCGGCGTCGTTCGTTCAAACCAAACTCCGACGTCGGCCGAGACGGGTCGATTGCGGGCGTCACGGAGGCGGCGGCGGCGGCTTCAGTGATCCTTTCCCTCCTTCTTCCTGGCCACCCTCCTCGTATTCTCACCCGCATCGCGCTACGCCCGCCCGCCCCCGTCTTGGCATTCGGACTCTACTATACTGCCGACGGGGTGTCTTCGTGTTGCGTACGTATACACCGGAGCCCGACGACAGTTAAAACCCATCGTCGGGAGAGTTACGAGGCGTCTCTCGGAGAGCCGTCCTCGGGCGTCGACGTCTGCATCCGAGTCTCCTGGAACTTGGAGAGGAAGGCGACGAGAAAAAACGAGGAGTCCGGCATCGAGGCGCCACCTCCGGTGAGTGGTGTAGAGCGTTGCGTTTTCTTTTTCGGCGTCTCTCACTCCAGGCCAGGCTACGCAACAGAGATACCCGTAAGCTTTTGCGCATGTCGCTCG